>NW_026991891.1:0-89548 GCF_029215605.1 Mirounga angustirostris
GTACTTCGACCACTGGAGCTACTGGACGTTGTGCACACTTCTGGAATGTGCCATCCCTAAGCCCCGAAGTGGCTCAAAGCAGTCTGGGCTGGGGAGGGCCATTTCCCCACACCACCGCCCCCAGAGCCTGGGTGATTGGTCACAGATGCATCAAGTTTTGGCCCCAGAAGACCAGAGCTGAGCCTGACATATCAGAAGATTTGGGTGAGATCTCGCGAGGCCGGGCTCGCTATCTCCGAGGTGTGGATGAGTTCTTCCCGGGTCTGGAGAGAAACCTCATGAGCTGAGGATGACATATCGGGATGTATGGCTAGAGGTCTCCGGACGTGTGGGTGAGATCTCACGTGATTTGGACGGATCTGGTGAAATTTCCGTGAGAACTGGCTCGATATGGGTGAGATCTAAAAGCTTGGCTTGGCGTCACATGAGATTTCCCTCCCAAATCACGGAGGTACGGTGAAGGAAAGAGGTCTATTTTCTTTCATGTCGAGGGCCTTCTGAGGCTACTGCAGAGAGCATTAAGGTATTGAGAGCTGGGAAGAGCCCCCACGGGGGCTGCCTCTCTGCTCACCATCCTGCAATGGGGACCGTTGTTCCTTCTTTCCCCCTCCACTCTCCTGCTTCTCACACGTCTGGATGAGTGTGAGTCAGCATCCGCCTGGCCCACGTACCGGCCCTTCTTAACTGCTTTAGAGCCAGGATGCTGAAACAACGGGGATTTCGGTGTGAGGCACTTGGTGTCTTTCCAAGGGCCATGTCTGTGACAAATGAGGAAAGTGGAATTCTCGCCACCACTTCCATGCTGTGCCTTTCCGAAGGGCATTCCTGGGACGACGTAGGAAAACAGGAATCTGCCCGACACTTCCATCCGTATCAATCGCTTCCGTGAAGAAGCGTGCACCTGGCCCATCAGTGGTTCCGATGCCTTAGAGCCAGGATGCTGAAACACCAGGGATTGAGGGGTGAGAAACTTTGTGTCTCTCTCAAGGCATTCCTGGGCCCGATTAGGAAAGGACAATTCTGCCCAGCGCTTCCATGTGGACAAATCCCTTGGAGGAATAAGCATCCAGCTGGCCCACCGATGGTTTAGAGGCCGAAGGGCCAGGATGCTGACCAACATGGTTTGAGGTGGGAGACACACTGTGCCTTTCTCAAGGGCTGCCTGTGAACCATTAGGAAAGGAGAATTCCGCCCAACCCTTCCATGTGTATTCACTGTTTCCATTAGGAACACCAGCCATCCCTGCTCCAGAGGGCCTAAACGATCCAGCCAAGGACCAGGGAGTTTGCCACAGGTGCGAAGGATTTTCGGGCCTACGTCTCCAGAAATGGGCCGAGATCTCACGAGATTTGTATGAGATCTCCCCAGATTTTCCCCAAGATCATCTGATGTCTCGCTGAAGGAGAGGTATCGCTTCTTTTTCCTTTTCTGGGTGGTTTCGCCCTGAACAGAATCAGCCTTCATGTTTTGGGTGCGTGCTCACTTTTGGTGCTTAGGATGGCAAATGGCTTCCTCCTTCTCCTCCTGCTTTCCTCATTCCGTCCCTCGAGTTTCGTGTGCAGAGGTATTCACCAGGCCCGTTCATTCCGAATGCAGTCCTCCCTTATTCCCCAGTCCTCCCGCAGGACGTTGCGATACCAGGGATTTAGGTGGGAGACAGCTTCTTTCTTCCCTCACGTGGCGCCTGGGAGCAATTCTCAAAGCGCAGGTATTAGCAGTTCGGCCCCCATCTGGCCTAGGCCTTCCCTAACTGCCTAAGGGGTGCAAAGCCGGCTCTGCTGGCGAGTTCTAGTTCTCCACCCTCCCCCATCTTGTGACTGGGGGATTGGTGACAGACGCATCTGCGGTTGGCCTTAGATATCAGTGGCAGGGCCACAGATCCCACGAGGTCTGGCTGGCCATCCCAGGACGTTTGGCGGCAAAGCAAACGAGGTCTGGCTGGAAATCTCACGAGGTGGGGTTGGAAATCTCACGACGTTCGGCTGGAAATCCCAGGAGGTCGGGCTAGAAAGCTCACGAGGGTGGCCGGGAAACGCGCGACGTATGGCAGGCAAACTCACGAGGTTTGGTGGGAAAACTCATGCGCTTGGGCGGGGAAACTCACGAGGTTTGGCCGGGAAACTCACGGGCTTTGGCCGGGAAACTCACGCGGGTCGGCGGCAATTCTCAAGAGGGTTGTCGGGGAACGTCACAAGGGTTTTCGGGACATCTCCCGCGGTTCGGAGGGACATCTCCCGCGGTTTGGAGGGATAGCACCCCAGGTTTCCTGGCGTATCGGACGAGGCCCAGCGGGATACCTCACGATGTTTGGCGAGATCTCTCCCCAGGTTTGGGGGCTGTCTCGCCAGGGTTGGTGGGAGGCCTTCCCCGGTTTGGCCCGAAATCTCACCAGGTTGGCGGGATATCTCGCCATGTTTGCCTGGAAATCTCACCAGGTTTGGCGGGAAACCTCACCGGGTTGGGCGGGAAATCTCACGGGTTGGGCGGGAGATCTCACCTGATTTGGACCGAGTCTGGTGAGATTTCCATAAGATCTGGCGAGATTTCCCTGAGATCTCGCAAGAGCCGGGCTGTCACCTCAGCAGATTGATCCCCAAATCACCTGAGGTCCGGGGAAGGCAAGAGGTATAGATTCTTTCAACATTTCCGCGGTGTTGTGTGGCTAGTGCACTGAGCTTTAAGGTGTGGAGAGCCAGGGAAAGCGCCCACGGGCCTGCCTCCGTTCTCACCGTCCTGCGGTGGGCCCTTTGGCTTCTGGTTTCCCCTCCTGCTCTCCTGTGCCGGTCACCTCGCCGTGAGTGTGAAGGAGCTTTCCCCTGGCCCATTCATCCCGCATCCAAGCTCCTTTCTTACCTGCTTTAGAGCCAGGATGCTGAAACAACAGGGATTGAGGGAGACACCCTGTGTGTCTTCTTGAAGGGCATGCCTGGGACCAATGAGGAAAGTTGACTGCTGCCCAACCCCTCCGTGTGGGTTCCCTACTGACACTGGGAGCACAGCAATCCCTGCTACGTACGGGTTACAAGATCCGCCCAGGGGCCAGCAAGTTTGCCCCACGGGCGAACGGTTTTTGGCCCTGGATCTCACTAAATGCGCCGTGATCTCCACAGATTTCCATGAGACGTCCCAAGATTTTCCCCAAGATCAGGTGATCTCTGGCTAAAGAAGAGGTGTCTCTTCTTTGTCTTTTTCTGGCTGGTTGTGCGCTCAAGAGAGTCATCCTGAACGTTATCAATGGGTGCCACCTTCTCGTGCCTGGGGTGGCGCATTGCTTTTCCCTCCTGTTCCTGCCTTTCTCACTCCGTCCTTCGGGTTGAGTGTGAAAAACGCTTCAGCGGGCCTGCTCCTTCTGTTTTCAGGGCTCCCTTATTACCCCCACGTCAAAGATGTTGCGATTCCAGGGATTGACGTGGGAGACAAATTGTTGATTCCCTCCTGTTGTGCCTGGGAGTACTTCGACCACTGGAGCTACTGGACGTTGTGCACACTTCTGGAATGTGCCATCCCTAAGCCCCGAAGTGGCTCAAAGCAGTCTGGGCTGGGGAGGGCCATTTCCCCACACCACCGCCCCCAGAGCCTGGGTGATTGGTCACAGATGCATCAAGTTTTGGCCCCAGAAGACCAGAGCTGAGCCTGACATATCAGAAGATTTGGGTGAGATCTCGCGAGGCCGGGCTCGCTATCTCCGAGGTGTGGATGAGTTCTTCCCGGGTCTGGAGAGAAACCTCATGAGCTGAGGATGACATATCGGGATGTATGGCTAGAGGTCTCCGGACGTGTGGGTGAGATCTCACGTGATTTGGACGGATCTGGTGAAATTTCCGTGAGAACTGGCTCGATATGGGTGAGATCTAAAAGCTTGGCTTGGCGTCACCTGAGATTTCCCTCCCAAATCACGGAGGTACGGTGAAGGAAAGAGGTCTATTTTCTTTCATGTCGAGGGCCTTCTGAGGCTACTGCAGAGAGCATTAAGGTATTGAGAGCTGGGAAGAGCCCCCACGGGGGCTGCCTCTCTGCTCACCATCCTGCAATGGGGACCGTTGTTCCTTCTTTCCCCCTCCACTCTCCTGCTTCTCACACGTCTGGATGAGTGTGAGTCAGCATCCGCCTGGCCCACGTACCGGCCCTTCTTAACTGCTTTAGAGCCAGGATGCTGAAACAACGGGGATTTCGGTGTGAGGCACTTGGTGTCTTTCCAAGGGCCATGTCTGTGACAAATGAGGAAAGTGGAATTCTCGCCACCACTTCCATGCTGTGCCTTTCCGAAGGGCATTCCTGGGACGACGTAGGAAAACAGGAATCTGCCCGACACTTCCATCCGTATCAATCGCTTCCGTGAAGAAGCGTGCACCTGGCCCATCAGTGGTTCCGATGCCTTAGAGCCAGGATGCTGAAACACCAGGGATTGAGGGGTGAGAAACTTTGTGTCTCTCTCAAGGCATTCCTGGGCCCGATTAGGAAAGGACAATTCTGCCCAGCGCTTCCATGTGGACAAATCCCTTGGAGGAATAAGCATCCAGCTGGCCCACCGATGGTTTAGAGGCCGAAGGGCCAGGATGCTGACCAACATGGTTTGAGGTGGGAGACACACTGTGCCTTTCTCAAGGGCTGCCTGTGAACCATTAGGAAAGGAGAATTCCGCCCAACCCTTCCATGTGTATTCACTGTTTCCATTAGGAACACCAGCCATCCCTGCTCCAGAGGGCCTAAACGATCCAGCCAAGGACCAGGGAGTTTGCCACAGGTGCGAAGGATTTTCGGGCCTACGTCTCCAGAAATGGGCCGAGATCTCACGAGATTTGTATGAGATCTCCCCAGATTTTCCCCAAGATCATCTGATGTCTCGCTGAAGGAGAGGTATCGCTTCTTTTTCCTTTTCTGGGTGGTTTCGCCCTGAACAGAATCAGCCTTCATGTTTTGGGTGCGTGCTCACTTTTGGTGCTTAGGATGGCAAATGGCTTCCTCCTTCTCCTCCTGCTTTCCTCATTCCGTCCCTCGAGTTTCGTGTGCAGAGGTATTCACCAGGCCCGTTCATTCCGAATGCAGTCCTCCCTTATTCCCCAGTCCTCCCGCAGGACGTTGCGATACCAGGGATTTAGGTGGGAGACAGCTTCTTTCTTCCCTCACGTGGCGCCTGGGAGCAATTCTCAAAGCGCAGGTATTAGCAGTTCGGCCCCCATCTGGCCTAGGCCTTCCCTAACTGCCTAAGGGGTGCAAAGCCGGCTCTGCTGGCGAGTTCTAGTTCTCCACCCTCCCCCATCTTGTGACTGGGGGATTGGTGACAGACGCATCTGCGGTTGGCCTTAGATATCAGTGGCAGGGCCACAGATCCCACGAGGTCTGGCTGGCCATCCCAGGACGTTTGGCGGCAAAGCAAACGAGGTCTGGCTGGAAATCTCACGAGGTGGGGTTGGAAATCTCACGACGTTCGGCTGGAAATCCCAGGAGGTCGGGCTAGAAAGCTCACGAGGGTGGCCGGGAAACGCGCGACGTATGGCAGGCAAACTCACGAGGTTTGGTGGGAAAACTCATGCGCTTGGGCGGGGAAACTCACGAGGTTTGGCCGGGAAACTCACGGGCTTTGGCCGGGAAACTCACGCGGGTCGGCGGCAATTCTCAAGAGGGTTGTCGGGGAACGTCACAAGGGTTTTCGGGACATCTCCCGCGGTTCGGAGGGACATCTCCCGCGGTTTGGAGGGATAGCACCCCAGGTTTCCTGGCGTATCGGACGAGGCCCAGCGGGATACCTCACGATGTTTGGCGAGATCTCTCCCCAGGTTTGGGGGCTGTCTCGCCAGGGTTGGTGGGAGGCCTTCCCCGGTTTGGCCCGAAATCTCACCAGGTTGGCGGGATATCTCGCCATGTTTGCCTGGAAATCTCACCAGGTTTGGCGGGAAACCTCACCGGGTTGGGCGGGAAATCTCACGGGTTGGGCGGGAGATCTCACCTGATTTGGACCGAGTCTGGTGAGATTTCCATAAGATCTGGCGAGATTTCCCTGAGATCTCGCAAGAGCCGGGCTGTCACCTCAGCAGATTGATCCCCAAATCACCTGAGGTCCGGGGAAGGCAAGAGGTATAGATTCTTTCAACATTTCCGCGGTGTTGTGTGGCTAGTGCACTGAGCTTTAAGGTGTGGAGAGCCAGGGAAAGCGCCCACGGGCCTGCCTCCGTTCTCACCGTCCTGCGGTGGGCCCTTTGGCTTCTGGTTTCCCCTCCTGCTCTCCTGTGCCGGTCACCTCGCCGTGAGTGTGAAGGAGCTTTCCCCTGGCCCATTCATCCCGCATCCAAGCTCCTTTCTTACCTGCTTTAGAGCCAGGATGCTGAAACAACAGGGATTGAGGGAGACACCCTGTGTGTCTTCTTGAAGGGCATGCCTGGGACCAATGAGGAAAGTTGACTGCTGCCCAACCCCTCCGTGTGGGTTCCCTACTGACACTGGGAGCACAGCAATCCCTGCTACGTACGGGTTACAAGATCCGCCCAGGGGCCAGCAAGTTTGCCCCACGGGCGAACGGTTTTTGGCCCTGGATCTCACTAAATGCGCCGTGATCTCCACAGATTTCCATGAGACGTCCCAAGATTTTCCCCAAGATCAGGTGATCTCTGGCTAAAGAAGAGGTGTCTCTTCTTTGTCTTTTTCTGGCTGGTTGTGCGCTCAAGAGAGTCATCCTGAACGTTATCAATGGGTGCCACCTTCTCGTGCCTGGGGTGGCGCATTGCTTTTCCCTCCTGTTCCTGCCTTTCTCACTCCGTCCTTCGGGTTGAGTGTGAAAAACGCTTCAGCGGGCCTGCTCCTTCTGTTTTCAGGGCTCCCTTATTACCCCCACGTCAAAGATGTTGCGATTCCAGGGATTGACGTGGGAGACAAATTGTTGATTCCCTCCTGTTGTGCCTGGGAGTACTTCGACCACTGGAGCTACTGGACGTTGTGCACACTTCTGGAATGTGCCATCCCTAAGCCCCGAAGTGGCTCAAAGCAGTCTGGGCTGGGGAGGGCCATTTCCCCACACCACCGCCCCCAGAGCCTGGGTGATTGGTCACAGATGCATCAAGTTTTGGCCCCAGAAGACCAGAGCTGAGCCTGCCATATCAGAAGATTTGGGTGAGATCTCGCGAGGCCGGGCTCGCTATCTCCGAGGTGTGGATGAGTTCTTCCCGGGTCTGGAGAGAAACCTCATGAGCTGAGGATGACATATCGGGATGTATGGCTAGAGGTCTCCGGACGTGTGGGTGAGATCTCACGTGATTTGGACGGATCTGGTGAAATTTCCGTGAGAACTGGCTCGATATGGGTGAGATCTAAAAGCTTGGCTTGGCGTCACATGAGATTTCCCTCCCAAATCACGGAGGTACGGTGAAGGAAAGAGGTCTATTTTCTTTCATGTCGAGGGCCTTCTGAGGCTACTGCAGAGAGCATTAAGGTATTGAGAGCTGGGAAGAGCCCCCACGGGGGCTGCCTCTCTGCTCACCATCCTGCAATGGGGACCGTTGTTCCTTCTTTCCCCCTCCACTCTCCTGCTTCTCACACGTCTGGATGAGTGTGAGTCAGCATCCGCCTGGCCCACGTACCGGCCCTTCTTAACTGCTTTAGAGCCAGGATGCTGAAACAACGGGGATTTCGGTGTGAGGCACTTGGTGTCTTTCCAAGGGCCATGTCTGTGACAAATGAGGAAAGTGGAATTCTCGCCACCACTTCCATGCTGTGCCTTTCCGAAGGGCATTCCTGGGACGACGTAGGAAAACAGGAATCTGCCCGACACTTCCATCCGTATCAATCGCTTCCGTGAAGAAGCGTGCACCTGGCCCATCAGTGGTTCCGATGCCTTAGAGCCAGGATGCTGAAACACCAGGGATTGAGGGGTGAGAAACTTTGTGTCTCTCTCAAGGCATTCCTGGGCCCGATTAGGAAAGGACAATTCTGCCCAGCGCTTCCATGTGGACAAATCCCTTGGAGGAATAAGCATCCAGCTGGCCCACCGATGGTTTAGAGGCCGAAGGGCCAGGATGCTGACCAACATGGTTTGAGGTGGGAGACACACTGTGCCTTTCTCAAGGGCTGCCTGTGAACCATTAGGAAAGGAGAATTCCGCCCAACCCTTCCATGTGTATTCACTGTTTCCATTAGGAACACCAGCCATCCCTGCTCCAGAGGGCCTAAACGATCCAGCCAAGGACCAGGGAGTTTGCCACAGGTGCGAAGGATTTTCGGGCCTACGTCTCCAGAAATGGGCCGAGATCTCACGAGATTTGTATGAGATCTCCCCAGATTTTCCCCAAGATCATCTGATGTCTCGCTGAAGGAGAGGTATCGCTTCTTTTTCCTTTTCTGGGTGGTTTCGCCCTGAACAGAATCAGCCTTCATGTTTTGGGTGCGTGCTCACTTTTGGTGCTTAGGATGGCAAATGGCTTCCTCCTTCTCCTCCTGCTTTCCTCATTCCGTCCCTCGAGTTTCGTGTGCAGAGGTATTCACCAGGCCCGTTCATTCCGAATGCAGTCCTCCCTTATTCCCCAGTCCTCCCGCAGGACGTTGCGATACCAGGGATTTAGGTGGGAGACAGCTTCTTTCTTCCCTCACGTGGCGCCTGGGAGCAATTCTCAAAGCGCAGGTATTAGCAGTTCGGCCCCCATCTGGCCTAGGCCTTCCCTAACTGCCTAAGGGGTGCAAAGCCGGCTCTGCTGGCGAGTTCTAGTTCTCCACCCTCCCCCATCTTGTGACTGGGGGATTGGTGACAGACGCATCTGCGGTTGGCCTTAGATATCAGTGGCAGGGCCACAGATCCCACGAGGTCTGGCTGGCCATCCCAGGACGTTTGGCGGCAAAGCAAACGAGGTCTGGCTGGAAATCTCACGAGGTGGGGTTGGAAATCTCACGACGTTCGGCTGGAAATCCCAGGAGGTCGGGCTAGAAAGCTCACGAGGGTGGCCGGGAAACGCGCGACGTATGGCAGGCAAACTCACGAGGTTTGGTGGGAAAACTCATGCGCTTGGGCGGGGAAACTCACGAGGTTTGGCCGGGAAACTCACGGGCTTTGGCCGGGAAACTCACGCGGGTCGGCGGCAATTCTCAAGAGGGTTGTCGGGGAACGTCACAAGGGTTTTCGGGACATCTCCCGCGGTTCGGAGGGACATCTCCCGCGGTTTGGAGGGATAGCACCCCAGGTTTCCTGGCGTATCGGACGAGGCCCAGCGGGATACCTCACGATGTTTGGCGAGATCTCTCCCCAGGTTTGGGGGCTGTCTCGCCAGGGTTGGTGGGAGGCCTTCCCCGGTTTGGCCCGAAATCTCACCAGGTTGGCGGGATATCTCGCCATGTTTGCCTGGAAATCTCACCAGGGTTGGCGGGAAACCTCACCGGGTTGGGCGGGAAATCTCACGGGTTGGGCGGGAGATCTCACCTGATTTGGACCGAGTCTGGTGAGATTTCCATAAGATCTGGCGAGATTTCCCTGAGATCTCGCAAGAGCCGGGCTGTCACCTCAGCAGATTGATCCCCAAATCACCTGAGGTCCGGGGAAGGCAAGAGGTATAGATTCTTTCAACATTTCCGCGGTGTTGTGTGGCTAGTGCACTGAGCTTTAAGGTGTGGAGAGCCAGGGAAAGCGCCCACGGGCCTGCCTCCGTTCTCACCGTCCTGCGGTGGGCCCTTTGGCTTCTGGTTTCCCCTCCTGCTCTCCTGTGCCGGTCACCTCGCCGTGAGTGTGAAGGAGCTTTCCCCTGGCCCATTCATCCCGCATCCAAGCTCCTTTCTTACCTGCTTTAGAGCCAGGATGCTGAAACAACAGGGATTGAGGGAGACACCCTGTGTGTCTTCTTGAAGGGCATGCCTGGGACCAATGAGGAAAGTTGACTGCTGCCCAACCCCTCCGTGTGGGTTCCCTACTGACACTGGGAGCACAGCAATCCCTGCTACGTACGGGTTACAAGATCCGCCCAGGGGCCAGCAAGTTTGCCCCACGGGCGAACGGTTTTTGGCCCTGGATCTCACTAAATGCGCCGTGATCTCCACAGATTTCCATGAGACGTCCCAAGATTTTCCCCAAGATCAGGTGATCTCTGGCTAAAGAAGAGGTGTCTCTTCTTTGTCTTTTTCTGGCTGGTTGTGCGCTCAAGAGAGTCATCCTGAACGTTATCAATGGGTGCCACCTTCTCGTGCCTGGGGTGGCGCATTGCTTTTCCCTCCTGTTCCTGCCTTTCTCACTCCGTCCTTCGGGTTGAGTGTGAAAAACGCTTCAGCGGGCCTGCTCCTTCTGTTTTCAGGGCTCCCTTATTACCCCCACGTCAAAGATGTTGCGATTCCAGGGATTGACGTGGGAGACAAATTGTTGATTCCCTCCTGTTGTGCCTGGGAGTACTTCGACCACTGGAGCTACTGGACGTTGTGCACACTTCTGGAATGTGCCATCCCTAAGCCCCGAAGTGGCTCAAAGCAGTCTGGGCTGGGGAGGGCCATTTCCCCACACCACCGCCCCCAGAGCCTGGGTGATTGGTCACAGATGCATCAAGTTTTGGCCCCAGAAGACCAGAGCTGAGCCTGCCATATCAGAAGATTTGGGTGAGATCTCGCGAGGCCGGGCTCGCTATCTCCGAGGTGTGGATGAGTTCTTCCCGGGTCTGGAGAGAAACCTCATGAGCTGAGGATGACATATCGGGATGTATGGCTAGAGGTCTCCGGACGTGTGGGTGAGATCTCACGTGATTTGGACGGATCTGGTGAAATTTCCGTGAGAACTGGCTCGATATGGGTGAGATCTAAAAGCTTGGCTTGGCGTCACATGAGATTTCCCTCCCAAATCACGGAGGTACGGTGAAGGAAAGAGGTCTATTTTCTTTCATGTCGAGGGCCTTCTGAGGCTACTGCAGAGAGCATTAAGGTATTGAGAGCTGGGAAGAGCCCCCACGGGGGCTGCCTCTCTGCTCACCATCCTGCAATGGGGACCGTTGTTCCTTCTTTCCCCCTCCACTCTCCTGCTTCTCACACGTCTGGATGAGTGTGAGTCAGCATCCGCCTGGCCCACGTACCGGCCCTTCTTAACTGCTTTAGAGCCAGGATGCTGAAACAACGGGGATTTCGGTGTGAGGCACTTGGTGTCTTTCCAAGGGCCATGTCTGTGACAAATGAGGAAAGTGGAATTCTCGCCACCACTTCCATGCTGTGCCTTTCCGAAGGGCATTCCTGGGACGACGTAGGAAAACAGGAATCTGCCCGACACTTCCATCCGTATCAATCGCTTCCGTGAAGAAGCGTGCACCTGGCCCATCAGTGGTTCCGATGCCTTAGAGCCAGGATGCTGAAACACCAGGGATTGAGGGGTGAGAAACTTTGTGTCTCTCTCAAGGCATTCCTGGGCCCGATTAGGAAAGGACAATTCTGCCCAGCGCTTCCATGTGGACAAATCCCTTGGAGGAATAAGCATCCAGCTGGCCCACCGATGGTTTAGAGGCCGAAGGGCCAGGATGCTGACCAACATGGTTTGAGGTGGGAGACACACTGTGCCTTTCTCAAGGGCTGCCTGTGAACCATTAGGAAAGGAGAATTCCGCCCAACCCTTCCATGTGTATTCACTGTTTCCATTAGGAACACCAGCCATCCCTGCTCCAGAGGGCCTAAACGATCCAGCCAAGGACCAGGGAGTTTGCCACAGGTGCGAAGGATTTTCGGGCCTACGTCTCCAGAAATGGGCCGAGATCTCACGAGATTTGTATGAGATCTCCCCAGATTTTCCCCAAGATCATCTGATGTCTCGCTGAAGGAGAGGTATCGCTTCTTTTTCCTTTTCTGGGTGGTTTCGCCCTGAACAGAATCAGCCTTCATGTTTTGGGTGCGTGCTCACTTTTGGTGCTTAGGATGGCAAATCGCTTCCTCCTTCTCCTCCTGCTTTCCTCATTCCGTCCCTCGAGTTTCGTGTGCAGAGGTATTCACCAGGCCCGTTCATTCCGAATGCAGTCCTCCCTTATTCCCCAGTCCTCCCGCAGGACGTTGCGATACCAGGGATTTAGGTGGGAGACAGCTTCTTTCTTCCCTCACGTGGCGCCTGGGAGCAATTCTCAAAGCGCAGGTATTAGCAGTTCGGCCCCCATCTGGCCTAGGCCTTCCCTAACTGCCTAAGGGGTGCAAAGCCGGCTCTGCTGGCGAGTTCTAGTTCTCCACCCTCCCCCATCTTGTGACTGGGGGATTGGTGACAGACGCATCTGCGGTTGGCCTTAGATATCAGTGGCAGGGCCACAGATCCCACGAGGTCTGGCTGGCCATCCCAGGACGTTTGGCGGCAAAGCAAACGAGGTCTGGCTGGAAATCTCACGAGGTGGGGTTGGAAATCTCACGACGTTCGGCTGGAAATCCCAGGAGGTCGGGCTAGAAAGCTCACGAGGGTGGCCGGGAAACGCGCGACGTATGGCAGGCAAACTCACGAGGTTTGGTGGGAAAACTCATGCGCTTGGGCGGGGAAACTCACGAGGTTTGGCCGGGAAACTCACGGGCTTTGGCCGGGAAACTCACGCGGGTCGGCGGCAATTCTCAAGAGGGTTGTCGGGGAACGTCACAAGGGTTTTCGGGACATCTCCCGCGGTTCGGAGGGACATCTCCCGCGGTTTGGAGGGATAGCACCCCAGGTTTCCTGGCGTATCGGACGAGGCCCAGCGGGATACCTCACGATGTTTGGCGAGATCTCTCCCCAGGTTTGGGGGCTGTCTCGCCAGGGTTGGTGGGAGGCCTTCCCCGGTTTGGCCCGAAATCTCACCAGGTTGGCGGGATATCTCGCCATGTTTGCCTGGAAATCTCACCAGGGTTGGCGGGAAACCTCACCGGGTTGGGCGGGAAATCTCACGGGTTGGGCGGGAGATCTCACCTGATTTGGACCGAGTCTGGTGAGATTTCCATAAGATCTGGCGAGATTTCCCTGAGATCTCGCAAGAGCCGGGCTGTCACCTCAGCAGATTGATCCCCAAATCACCTGAGGTCCGGGGAAGGCAAGAGGTATAGATTCTTTCAACATTTCCGCGGTGTTGTGTGGCTAGTGCACTGAGCTTTAAGGTGTGGAGAGCCAGGGAAAGCGCCCACGGGCCTGCCTCCGTTCTCACCGTCCTGCGGTGGGCCCTTTGGCTTCTGGTTTCCCCTCCTGCTCTCCTGTGCCGGTCACCTCGCCGTGAGTGTGAAGGAGCTTTCCCCTGGCCCATTCATCCCGCATCCAAGCTCCTTTCTTACCTGCTTTAGAGCCAGGATGCTGAAACAACAGGGATTGAGGGAGACACCCTGTGTGTCTTCTTGAAGGGCATGCCTGGGACCAATGAGGAAAGTTGACTGCTGCCCAACCCCTCCGTGTGGGTTCCCTACTGACACTGGGAGCACAGCAATCCCTGCTACGTACGGGTTACAAGATCCGCCCAGGGGCCAGCAAGTTTGCCCCACGGGCGAACGGTTTTTGGCCCTGGATCTCACTAAATGCGCCGTGATCTCCACAGATTTCCATGAGACGTCCCAAGATTTTCCCCAAGATCAGGTGATCTCTGGCTAAAGAAGAGGTGTCTCTTCTTTGTCTTTTTCTGGCTGGTTGTGCGCTCAAGAGAGTCATCCTGAACGTTATCAATGGGTGCCACCTTCTCGTGCCTGGGGTGGCGCATTGCTTTTCCCTCCTGTTCCTGCCTTTCTCACTCCGTCCTTCGGGTTGAGTGTGAAAAACGCTTCAGCGGGCCTGCTCCTTCTGTTTTCAGGGCTCCCTTATTACCCCCACGTCAAAGATGTTGCGATTCCAGGGATTGACGTGGGAGACAAATTGTTGATTCCCTCCTGTTGTGCCTGGGAGTACTTCGACCACTGGAGCTACTGGACGTTGTGCACACTTCTGGAATGTGCCATCCCTAAGCCCCGAAGTGGCTCAAAGCAGTCTGGGCTGGGGAGGGCCATTTCCCCACACCACCGCCCCCAGAGCCTGGGTGATTGGTCACAGATGCATCAAGTTTTGGCCCCAGAAGACCAGAGCTGAGCCTGACATATCAGAAGATTTGGGTGAGATCTCGCGAGGCCGGGCTCGCTATCTCCGAGGTGTGGATGAGTTCTTCCCGGGTCTGGAGAGAAACCTCATGAGCTGAGGATGACATATCGGGATGTATGGCTAGAGGTCTCCGGACGTGTGGGTGAGATCTCACGTGATTTGGACGGATCTGGTGAAATTTCCGTGAGAACTGGCTCGATATGGGTGAGATCTAAAAGCTTGGCTTGGCGTCACATGAGATTTCCCTCCCAAATCACGGAGGTACGGTGAAGGAAAGAGGTCTATTTTCTTTCATGTCGAGGGCCTTCTGAGGCTACTGCAGAGAGCATTAAGGTATTGAGAGCTGGGAAGAGCCCCCACGGGGGCTGCCTCTCTGCTCACCATCCTGCAATGGGGACCGTTGTTCCTTCTTTCCCCCTCCACTCTCCTGCTTCTCACACGTCTGGATGAGTGTGAGTCAGCATCCGCCTGGCCCACGTACCGGCCCTTCTTAACTGCTTTAGAGCCAGGATGCTGAAACAACGGGGATTTCGGTGTGAGGCACTTGGTGTCTTTCCAAGGGCCATGTCTGTGACAAATGAGGAAAGTGGAATTCTCGCCACCACTTCCATGCTGTGCCTTTCCGAAGGGCATTCCTGGGACGACGTAGGAAAACAGGAATCTGCCCGACACTTCCATCCGTATCAATCGCTTCCGTGAAGAAGCGTGCACCTGGCCCATCAGTGGTTCCGATGCCTTAGAGCCAGGATGCTGAAACACCAGGGATTGAGGGGTGAGAAACTTTGTGTCTCTCTCAAGGCATTCCTGGGCCCGATTAGGAAAGGACAATTCTGCCCAGCGCTTCCATGTGGACAAATCCCTTGGAGGAATAAGCATCCAGCTGGCCCACCGATGGTTTAGAGGCCGAAGGGCCAGGATGCTGACCAACATGGTTTGAGGTGGGAGACACACTGTGCCTTTCTCAAGGGCTGCCTGTGAACCATTAGGAAAGGAGAATTCCGCCCAACCCTTCCATGTGTATTCACTGTTTCCATTAGGAACACCAGCCATCCCTGCTCCAGAGGGCCTAAACGATCCAGCCAAGGACCAGGGAGTTTGCCACAGGTGCGAAGGATTTTCGGGCCTACGTCTCCAGAAATGGGCCGAGATCTCACGAGATTTGTATGAGATCTCCCCAGATTTTCCCCAAGATCATCTGATGTCTCGCTGAAGGAGAGGTATCGCTTCTTTTTCCTTTTCTGGGTGGTTTCGCCCTGAACAGAATCAGCCTTCATGTTTTGGGTGCGTGCTCACTTTTGGTGCTTAGGATGGCAAATCGCTTCCTCCTTCTCCTCCTGCTTTCCTCATTCCGTCCCTCGAGTTTCGTGTGCAGAGGTATTCACCAGGCCCGTTCATTCCGAATGCAGTCCTCCCTTATTCCCCAGTCCTCCCGCAGGACGTTGCGATACCAGGGATTTAGGTGGGAGACAGCTTCTTTCTTCCCTCACGTGGCGCCTGGGAGCAATTCTCAAAGCGCAGGTATTAGCAGTTCGGCCCCCATCTGGCCTAGGCCTTCCCTAACTGCCTAAGGGGTGCAAAGCCGGCTCTGCTGGCGAGTTCTAGTTCTCCACCCTCCCCCATCTTGTGACTGGGGGATTGGTGACAGACGCATCTGCGGTTGGCCTTAGATATCAGTGGCAGGGCCACAGATCCCACGAGGTCTGGCTGGCCATCCCAGGACGTTTGGCGGCAAAGCAAACGAGGTCTGGCTGGAAATCTCACGAGGTGGGGTTGGAAATCTCACGACGTTCGGCTGGAAATCCCAGGAGGTCGGGCTAGAAAGCTCACGAGGGTGGCCGGGAAACGCGCGACGTATGGCAGGCAAACTCACGAGGTTTGGTGGGAAAACTCATGCGCTTGGGCGGGGAAACTCACGAGGTTTGGCCGGGAAACTCACGGGCTTTGGCCGGGAAACTCACGCGGGTCGGCGGCAATTCTCAAGAGGGTTGTCGGGGAACGTCACAAGGGTTTTCGGGACATCTCCCGCGGTTCGGAGGGACATCTCCCGCGGTTTGGAGGGATAGCACCCCAGGTTTCCTGGCGTATCGGACGAGGCCCAGCGGGATACCTCACGATGTTTGGCGAGATCTCTCCCCAGGTTTGGGGGCTGTCTCGCCAGGGTTGGTGGGAGGCCTTCCCCGGTTTGGCCCGAAATCTCACCAGGTTGGCGGGATATCTCGCCATGTTTGCCTGGAAATCTCACCAGGGTTGGCGGGAAACCTCACCGGGTTGGGCGGGAAATCTCACGGGTTGGGCGGGAGATCTCACCTGATTTGGACCGAGTCTGGTGAGATTTCCATAAGATCTGGCGAGATTTCCCTGAGATCTCGCAAGAGCCGGGCTGTCACCTCAGCAGATTGATCCCCAAATCACCTGAGGTCCGGGGAAGGCAAGAGGTATAGATTCTTTCAACATTTCCGCGGTGTTGTGTGGCTAGTGCACTGAGCTTTAAGGTGTGGAGAGCCAGGGAAAGCGCCCACGGGCCTGCCTCCGTTCTCACCGTCCTGCGGTGGGCCCTTTGGCTTCTGGTTTCCCCTCCTGCTCTCCTGTGCCGGTCACCTCGCCGTGAGTGTGAAGCAGCTTTGCCCTGGCCCATTCATCCCGCATCCAAGCTCCTTTCTTACCTGCTTTAGAGCCAGGATGCTGAAACAACAGGGATTGAGGGAGACACCCTGTGTGTCTTCTTGAAGGGCATGCCTGGGACCAATGAGGAAAGTTGACTGCTGCCCAACCCCTCCGTGTGGGTTCCCTACTGACACTGGGAGCACAGCAATCCCTGCTACGTACGGGTTACAAGATCCGCCCAGGGGCCAGCAAGTTTGCCCCACGGGCGAACGGTTTTTGGCCCTGGATCTCACTAAATGCGCCGTGATCTCCACAGATTTCCATGAGACGTCCCAAGATTTTCCCCAAGATCAGGTGATCTCTGGCTAAAGAAGAGGTGTCTCTTCTTTGTCTTTTTCTGGCTGGTTGTGCGCTCAAGAGAGTCATCCTGAACGTTATCAATGGGTGCCACCTTCTCGTGCCTGGGGTGGCGCATTGCTTTTCCCTCCTGTTCCTGCCTTTCTCACTCCGTCCTTCGGGTTGAGTGTGAAAAACGCTTCAGCGGGCCTGCTCCTTCTGTTTTCAGGGCTCCCTTATTACCCCCACGTCAAAGATGTTGCGATTCCAGGGATTGACGTGGGAGACAAATTGTTGATTCCCTCCTGTTGTGCCTGGGAGTACTTCGACCACTGGAGCTACTGGACGTTGTGCACACTTCTGGAATGTGCCATCCCTAAGCCCCGAAGTGGCTCAAAGCAGTCTGGGCTGGGGAGGGCCATTTCCCCACACCACCGCCCCCAGAGCCTGGGTGATTGGTCACAGATGCATCAAGTTTTGGCCCCAGAAGACCAGAGCTGAGCCTGCCATATCAGAAGATTTGGGTGAGATCTCGCGAGGCCGGGCTCGCTATCTCCGAGGTGTGGATGAGTTCTTCCCGGGTCTGGAGAGAAACCTCATGAGCTGAGGATGACATATCGGGATGTATGGCTAGAGGTCTCCGGACGTGTGGGTGAGATCTCACGTGATTTGGACGGATCTGGTGAAATTTCCGTGAGAACTGGCTCGATATGGGTGAGATCTAAAAGCTTGGCTTGGCGTCACCTGAGATTTCCCTCCCAAATCACGGAGGTACGGTGAAGGAAAGAGGTCTATTTTCTTTCATGTCGAGGGCCTTCTGAGGCTACTGCAGAGAGCATTAAGGTATTGAGAGCTGGGAAGAGCCCCCACGGGGGCTGCCTCTCTGCTCACCATCCTGCAATGGGGACCGTTGTTCCTTCTTTCCCCCTCCACTCTCCTGCTTCTCACACGTCTGGATGAGTGTGAGTCAGCATCCGCCTGGCCCACGTACCGGCCCTTCTTAACTGCTTTAGAGCCAGGATGCTGAAACAACGGGGATTTCGGTGTGAGGCACTTGGTGTCTTTCCAAGGGCCATGTCTGTGACAAATGAGGAAAGTGGAATTCTCGCCACCACTTCCATGCTGTGCCTTTCCGAAGGGCATTCCTGGGACGACGTAGGAAAACAGGAATCTGCCCGACACTTCCATCCGTATCAATCGCTTCCGTGAAGAAGCGTGCACCTGGCCCATCAGTGGTTCCGATGCCTTAGAGCCAGGATGCTGAAACACCAGGGATTGAGGGGTGAGAAACTTTGTGTCTCTCTCAAGGCATTCCTGGGCCCGATTAGGAAAGGACAATTCTGCCCAGCGCTTCCATGTGGACAAATCCCTTGGAGGAATAAGCATCCAGCTGGCCCACCGATGGTTTAGAGGCCGAAGGGCCAGGATGCTGACCAACATGGTTTGAGGTGGGAGACACACTGTGCCTTTCTCAAGGGCTGCCTGTGAACCATTAGGAAAGGAGAATTCCGCCCAACCCTTCCATGTGTATTCACTGTTTCCATTAGGAACACCAGCCATCCCTGCTCCAGAGGGCCTAAACGATCCAGCCAAGGACCAGGGAGTTTGCCACAGGTGCGAAGGATTTTCGGGCCTACGTCTCCAGAAATGGGCCGAGATCTCACGAGATTTGTATGAGATCTCCCCAGATTTTCCCCAAGATCATCTGATGTCTCGCTGAAGGAGAGGTATCGCTTCTTTTTCCTTTTCTGGGTGGTTTCGCCCTGAACAGAATCAGCCTTCATGTTTTGGGTGCGTGCTCACTTTTGGTGCTTAGGATGGCAAATGGCTTCCTCCTTCTCCTCCTGCTTTCCTCATTCCGTCCCTCGAGTTTCGTGTGCAGAGGTATTCACCAGGCCCGTTCATTCCGAATGCAGTCCTCCCTTATTCCCCAGTCCTCCCGCAGGACGTTGCGATACCAGGGATTTAGGTGGGAGACAGCTTCTTTCTTCCCTCACGTGGCGCCTGGGAGCAATTCTCAAAGCGCAGGTATTAGCAGTTCGGCCCCCATCTGGCCTAGGCCTTCCCTAACTGCCTAAGGGGTGCAAAGCCGGCTCTGCTGGCGAGTTCTAGTTCTCCACCCTCCCCCATCTTGTGACTGGGGGATTGGTGACAGACGCATCTGCGGTTGGCCTTAGATATCAGTGGCAGGGCCACAGATCCCACGAGGTCTGGCTGGCCATCCCAGGACGTTTGGCGGCAAAGCAAACGAGGTCTGGCTGGAAATCTCACGAGGTGGGGTTGGAAATCTCACGACGTTCGGCTGGAAATCCCAGGAGGTCGGGCTAGAAAGCTCACGAGGGTGGCCGGGAAACGCGCGACGTATGGCAGGCAAACTCACGAGGTTTGGTGGGAAAACTCATGCGCTTGGGCGGGGAAACTCACGAGGTTTGGCCGGGAAACTCACGGGCTTTGGCCGGGAAACTCACGCGGGTCGGCGGCAATTCTCAAGAGGGTTGTCGGGGAACGTCACAAGGGTTTTCGGGACATCTCCCGCGGTTCGGAGGGACATCTCCCGCGGTTTGGAGGGATAGCACCCCAGGTTTCCTGGCGTATCGGACGAGGCCCAGCGGGATACCTCACGATGTTTGGCGAGATCTCTCCCCAGGTTTGGGGGCTGTCTCGCCAGGGTTGGTGGGAGGCCTTCCCCGGTTTGGCCCGAAATCTCACCAGGTTGGCGGGATATCTCGCCATGTTTGCCTGGAAATCTCACCAGGTTTGGCGGGAAACCTCACCGGGTTGGGCGGGAAATCTCACGGGTTGGGCGGGAGATCTCACCTGATTTGGACCGAGTCTGGTGAGATTTCCATAAGATCTGGCGAGATTTCCCTGAGATCTCGCAAGAGCCGGGCTGTCACCTCAGCAGATTGATCCCCAAATCACCTGAGGTCCGGGGAAGGCAAGAGGTATAGATTCTTTCAACATTTCCGCGGTGTTGTGTGGCTAGTGCACTGAGCTTTAAGGTGTGGAGAGCCAGGGAAAGCGCCCACGGGCCTGCCTCCGTTCTCACCGTCCTGCGGTGGGCCCTTTGGCTTCTGGTTTCCCCTCCTGCTCTCCTGTGCCGGTCACCTCGCCGTGAGTGTGAAGGAGCTTTCCCCTGGCCCATTCATCCCGCATCCAAGCTCCTTTCTTACCTGCTTTAGAGCCAGGATGCTGAAACAACAGGGATTGAGGGAGACACCCTGTGTGTCTTCTTGAAGGGCATGCCTGGGACCAATGAGGAAAGTTGACTGCTGCCCAACCCCTCCGTGTGGGTTCCCTACTGACACTGGGAGCACAGCAATCCCTGCTACGTACGGGTTACAAGATCCGCCCAGGGGCCAGCAAGTTTGCCCCACGGGCGAACGGTTTTTGGCCCTGGATCTCACTAAATGCGCCGTGATCTCCACAGATTTCCATGAGACGTCCCAAGATTTTCCCCAAGATCAGGTGATCTCTGGCTAAAGAAGAGGTGTCTCTTCTTTGTCTTTTTCTGGCTGGTTGTGCGCTCAAGAGAGTCATCCTGAACGTTATCAATGGGTGCCACCTTCTCGTGCCTGGGGTGGCGCATTGCTTTTCCCTCCTGTTCCTGCCTTTCTCACTCCGTCCTTCGGGTTGAGTGTGAAAAACGCTTCAGCGGGCCTGCTCCTTCTGTTTTCAGGGCTCCCTTATTACCCCCACGTCAAAGATGTTGCGATTCCAGGGATTGACGTGGGAGACAAATTGTTGATTCCCTCCTGTTGTGCCTGGGAGTACTTCGACCACTGGAGCTACTGGACGTTGTGCACACTTCTGGAATGTGCCATCCCTAAGCCCCGAAGTGGCTCAAAGCAGTCTGGGCTGGGGAGGGCCATTTCCCCACACCACCGCCCCCAGAGCCTGGGTGATTGGTCACAGATGCATCAAGTTTTGGCCCCAGAAGACCAGAGCTGAGCCTGCCATATCAGAAGATTTGGGTGAGATCTCGCGAGGCCGGGCTCGCTATCTCCGAGGTGTGGATGAGTTCTTCCCGGGTCTGGAGAGAAACCTCATGAGCTGAGGATGACATATCGGGATGTATGGCTAGAGGTCTCCGGACGTGTGGGTGAGATCTCACGTGATTTGGACGGATCTGGTGAAATTTCCGTGAGAACTGGCTCGATATGGGTGAGATCTAAAAGCTTGGCTTGGCGTCACATGAGATTTCCCTCCCAAATCACGGAGGTACGGTGAAGGAAAGAGGTCTATTTTCTTTCATGTCGAGGGCCTTCTGAGGCTACTGCAGAGAGCATTAAGGTATTGAGAGCTGGGAAGAGCCCCCACGGGGGCTGCCTCTCTGCTCACCATCCTGCAATGGGGACCGTTGTTCCTTCTTTCCCCCTCCACTCTCCTGCTTCTCACACGTCTGGATGAGTGTGAGTCAGCATCCGCCTGGCCCACGTACCGGCCCTTCTTAACTGCTTTAGAGCCAGGATGCTGAAACAACGGGGATTTCGGTGTGAGGCACTTGGTGTCTTTCCAAGGGCCATGTCTGTGACAAATGAGGAAAGTGGAATTCTCGCCACCACTTCCATGCTGTGCCTTTCCGAAGGGCATTCCTGGGACGACGTAGGAAAACAGGAATCTGCCCGACACTTCCATCCGTATCAATCGCTTCCGTGAAGAAGCGTGCACCTGGCCCATCAGTGGTTCCGATGCCTTAGAGCCAGGATGCTGAAACACCAGGGATTGAGGGGTGAGAAACTTTGTGTCTCTCTCAAGGCATTCCTGGGCCCGATTAGGAAAGGACAATTCTGCCCAGCGCTTCCATGTGGACAAATCCCTTGGAGGAATAAGCATCCAGCTGGCCCACCGATGGTTTAGAGGCCGAAGGGCCAGGATGCTGACCAACATGGTTTGAGGTGGGAGACACACTGTGCCTTTCTCAAGGGCTGCCTGTGAACCATTAGGAAAGGAGAATTCCGCCCAACCCTTCCATGTGTATTCACTGTTTCCATTAGGAACACCAGCCATCCCTGCTCCAGAGGGCCTAAACGATCCAGCCAAGGACCAGGGAGTTTGCCACAGGTGCGAAGGATTTTCGGGCCTACGTCTCCAGAAATGGGCCGAGATCTCACGAGATTTGTATGAGATCTCCCCAGATTTTCCCCAAGATCATCTGATGTCTCGCTGAAGGAGAGGTATCGCTTCTTTTTCCTTTTCTGGGTGGTTTCGCCCTGAACAGAATCAGCCTTCATGTTTTGGGTGCGTGCTCACTTTTGGTGCTTAGGATGGCAAATGGCTTCCTCCTTCTCCTCCTGCTTTCCTCATTCCGTCCCTCGAGTTTCGTGTGCAGAGGTATTCACCAGGCCCGTTCATTCCGAATGCAGTCCTCCCTTATTCCCCAGTCCTCCCGCAGGACGTTGCGATACCAGGGATTTAGGTGGGAGACAGCTTCTTTCTTCCCTCACGTGGCGCCTGGGAGCAATTCTCAAAGCGCAGGTATTAGCAGTTCGGCCCCCATCTGGCCTAGGCCTTCCCTAACTGCCTAAGGGGTGCAAAGCCGGCTCTGCTGGCGAGTTCTAGTTCTCCACCCTCCCCCATCTTGTGACTGGGGGATTGGTGACAGACGCATCTGCGGTTGGCCTTAGATATCAGTGGCAGGGCCACAGATCCCACGAGGTCTGGCTGGCCATCCCAGGACGTTTGGCGGCAAAGCAAACGAGGTCTGGCTGGAAATCTCACGAGGTGGGGTTGGAAATCTCACGACGTTCGGCTGGAAATCCCAGGAGGTCGGGCTAGAAAGCTCACGAGGGTGGCCGGGAAACGCGCGACGTATGGCAGGCAAACTCACGAGGTTTGGTGGGAAAACTCATGCGCTTGGGCGGGGAAACTCACGAGGTTTGGCCGGGAAACTCACGGGCTTTGGCCGGGAAACTCACGCGGGTCGGCGGCAATTCTCAAGAGGGTTGTCGGGGAACGTCACAAGGGTTTTCGGGACATCTCCCGCGGTTCGGAGGGACATCTCCCGCGGTTTGGAGGGATAGCACCCCAGGTTTCCTGGCGTATCGGACGAGGCCCAGCGGGATACCTCACGATGTTTGGCGAGATCTCTCCCCAGGTTTGGGGGCTGTCTCGCCAGGGTTGGTGGGAGGCCTTCCCCGGTTTGGCCCGAAATCTCACCAGGTTGGCGGGATATCTCGCCATGTTTGCCTGGAAATCTCACCAGGGTTGGCGGGAAACCTCACCGGGTTGGGCGGGAAATCTCACGGGTTGGGCGGGAGATCTCACCTGATTTGGACCGAGTCTGGTGAGATTTCCATAAGATCTGGCGAGATTTCCCTGAGATCTCGCAAGAGCCGGGCTGTCACCTCAGCAGATTGATCCCCAAATCACCTGAGGTCCGGGGAAGGCAAGAGGTATAGATTCTTTCAACATTTCCGCGGTGTTGTGTGGCTAGTGCACTGAGCTTTAAGGTGTGGAGAGCCAGGGAAAGCGCCCACGGGCCTGCCTCCGTTCTCACCGTCCTGCGGTGGGCCCTTTGGCTTCTGGTTTCCCCTCCTGCTCTCCTGTGCCGGTCACCTCGCCGTGAGTGTGAAGGAGCTTTCCCCTGGCCCATTCATCCCGCATCCAAGCTCCTTTCTTACCTGCTTTAGAGCCAGGATGCTGAAACAACAGGGATTGAGGGAGACACCCTGTGTGTCTTCTTGAAGGGCATGCCTGGGACCAATGAGGAAAGTTGACTGCTGCCCAACCCCTCCGTGTGGGTTCCCTACTGACACTGGGAGCACAGCAATCCCTGCTACGTACGGGTTACAAGATCCGCCCAGGGGCCAGCAAGTTTGCCCCACGGGCGAACGGTTTTTGGCCCTGGATCTCACTAAATGCGCCGTGATCTCCACAGATTTCCATGAGACGTCCCAAGATTTTCCCCAAGATCAGGTGATCTCTGGCTAAAGAAGAGGTGTCTCTTCTTTGTCTTTTTCTGGCTGGTTGTGCGCTCAAGAGAGTCATCCTGAACGTTATCAATGGGTGCCACCTTCTCGTGCCTGGGGTGGCGCATTGCTTTTCCCTCCTGTTCCTGCCTTTCTCACTCCGTCCTTCGGGTTGAGTGTGAAAAACGCTTCAGCGGGCCTGCTCCTTCTGTTTTCAGGGCTCCCTTATTACCCCCACGTCAAAGATGTTGCGATTCCAGGGATTGACGTGGGAGACAAATTGTTGATTCCCTCCTGTTGTGCCTGGGAGTACTTCGACCACTGGAGCTACTGGACGTTGTGCACACTTCTGGAATGTGCCATCCCTAAGCCCCGAAGTGGCTCAAAGCAGTCTGGGCTGGGGAGGGCCATTTCCCCACACCACCGCCCCCAGAGCCTGGGTGATTGGTCACAGATGCATCAAGTTTTGGCCCCAGAAGACCAGAGCTGAGCCTGCCATATCAGAAGATTTGGGTGAGATCTCGCGAGGCCGGGCTCGCTATCTCCGAGGTGTGGATGAGTTCTTCCCGGGTCTGGAGAGAAACCTCATGAGCTGAGGATGACATATCGGGATGTATGGCTAGAGGTCTCCGGACGTGTGGGTGAGATCTCACGTGATTTGGACGGATCTGGTGAAATTTCCGTGAGAACTGGCTCGATATGGGTGAGATCTAAAAGCTTGGCTTGGCGTCACATGAGATTTCCCTCCCAAATCACGGAGGTACGGTGAAGGAAAGAGGTCTATTTTCTTTCATGTCGAGGGCCTTCTGAGGCTACTGCAGAGAGCATTAAGGTATTGAGAGCTGGGAAGAGCCCCCACGGGGGCTGCCTCTCTGCTCACCATCCTGCAATGGGGACCGTTGTTCCTTCTTTCCCCCTCCACTCTCCTGCTTCTCACACGTCTGGATGAGTGTGAGTCAGCATCCGCCTGGCCCACGTACCGGCCCTTCTTAACTGCTTTAGAGCCAGGATGCTGAAACAACGGGGATTTCGGTGTGAGGCACTTGGTGTCTTTCCAAGGGCCATGTCTGTGACAAATGAGGAAAGTGGAATTCTCGCCACCACTTCCATGCTGTGCCTTTCCGAAGGGCATTCCTGGGACGACGTAGGAAAACAGGAATCTGCCCGACACTTCCATCCGTATCAATCGCTTCCGTGAAGAAGCGTGCACCTGGCCCATCAGTGGTTCCGATGCCTTAGAGCCAGGATGCTGAAACACCAGGGATTGAGGGGTGAGAAACTTTGTGTCTCTCTCAAGGCATTCCTGGGCCCGATTAGGAAAGGACAATTCTGCCCAGCGCTTCCATGTGGACAAATCCCTTGGAGGAATAAGCATCCAGCTGGCCCACCGATGGTTTAGAGGCCGAAGGGCCAGGATGCTGACCAACATGGTTTGAGGTGGGAGACACACTGTGCCTTTCTCAAGGGCTGCCTGTGAACCATTAGGAAAGGAGAATTCCGCCCAACCCTTCCATGTGTATTCACTGTTTCCATTAGGAACACCAGCCATCCCTGCTCCAGAGGGCCTAAACGATCCAGCCAAGGACCAGGGAGTTTGCCACAGGTGCGAAGGATTTTCGGGCCTACGTCTCCAGAAATGGGCCGAGATCTCACGAGATTTGTATGAGATCTCCCCAGATTTTCCCCAAGATCATCTGATGTCTCGCTGAAGGAGAGGTATCGCTTCTTTTTCCTTTTCTGGGTGGTTTCGCCCTGAACAGAATCAGCCTTCATGTTTTGGGTGCGTGCTCACTTTTGGTGCTTAGGATGGCAAATCGCTTCCTCCTTCTCCTCCTGCTTTCCTCATTCCGTCCCTCGAGTTTCGTGTGCAGAGGTATTCACCAGGCCCGTTCATTCCGAATGCAGTCCTCCCTTATTCCCCAGTCCTCCCGCAGGACGTTGCGATACCAGGGATTTAGGTGGGAGACAGCTTCTTTCTTCCCTCACGTGGCGCCTGGGAGCAATTCTCAAAGCGCAGGTATTAGCAGTTCGGCCCCCATCTGGCCTAGGCCTTCCCTAACTGCCTAAGGGGTGCAAAGCCGGCTCTGCTGGCGAGTTCTAGTTCTCCACCCTCCCCCATCTTGTGACTGGGGGATTGGTGACAGACGCATCTGCGGTTGGCCTTAGATATCAGTGGCAGGGCCACAGATCCCACGAGGTCTGGCTGGCCATCCCAGGACGTTTGGCGGCAAAGCAAACGAGGTCTGGCTGGAAATCTCACGAGGTGGGGTTGGAAATCTCACGACGTTCGGCTGGAAATCCCAGGAGGTCGGGCTAGAAAGCTCACGAGGGTGGCCGGGAAACGCGCGACGTATGGCAGGCAAACTCACGAGGTTTGGTGGGAAAACTCATGCGCTTGGGCGGGGAAACTCACGAGGTTTGGCCGGGAAACTCACGGGCTTTGGCCGGGAAACTCACGCGGGTCGGCGGCAATTCTCAAGAGGGTTGTCGGGGAACGTCACAAGGGTTTTCGGGACATCTCCCGCGGTTCGGAGGGACATCTCCCGCGGTTTGGAGGGATAGCACCCCAGGTTTCCTGGCGTATCGGACGAGGCCCAGCGGGATACCTCACGATGTTTGGCGAGATCTCTCCCCAGGTTTGGGGGCTGTCTCGCCAGGGTTGGTGGGAGGCCTTCCCCGGTTTGGCCCGAAATCTCACCAGGTTGGCGGGATATCTCGCCATGTTTGCCTGGAAATCTCACCAGGGTTGGCGGGAAACCTCACCGGGTTGGGCGGGAAATCTCACGGGTTGGGCGGGAGATCTCACCTGATTTGGACCGAGTCTGGTGAGATTTCCATAAGATCTGGCGAGATTTCCCTGAGATCTCGCAAGAGCCGGGCTGTCACCTCAGCAGATTGATCCCCAAATCACCTGAGGTCCGGGGAAGGCAAGAGGTATAGATTCTTTCAACATTTCCGCGGTGTTGTGTGGCTAGTGCACTGAGCTTTAAGGTGTGGAGAGCCAGGGAAAGCGCCCACGGGCCTGCCTCCGTTCTCACCGTCCTGCGGTGGGCCCTTTGGCTTCTGGTTTCCCCTCCTGCTCTCCTGTGCCGGTCACCTCGCCGTGAGTGTGAAGGAGCTTTCCCCTGGCCCATTCATCCCGCATCCAAGCTCCTTTCTTACCTGCTTTAGAGCCAGGATGCTGAAACAACAGGGATTGAGGGAGACACCCTGTGTGTCTTCTTGAAGGGCATGCCTGGGACCAATGAGGAAAGTTGACTGCTGCCCAACCCCTCCGTGTGGGTTCCCTACTGACACTGGGAGCACAGCAATCCCTGCTACGTACGGGTTACAAGATCCGCCCAGGGGCCAGCAAGTTTGCCCCACGGGCGAACGGTTTTTGGCCCTGGATCTCACTAAATGCGCCGTGATCTCCACAGATTTCCATGAGACGTCCCAAGATTTTCCCCAAGATCAGGTGATCTCTGGCTAAAGAAGAGGTGTCTCTTCTTTGTCTTTTTCTGGCTGGTTGTGCGCTCAAGAGAGTCATCCTGAACGTTATCAATGGGTGCCACCTTCTCGTGCCTGGGGTGGCGCATTGCTTTTCCCTCCTGTTCCTGCCTTTCTCACTCCGTCCTTCGGGTTGAGTGTGAAAAACGCTTCAGCGGGCCTGCTCCTTCTGTTTTCAGGGCTCCCTTATTACCCCCACGTCAAAGATGTTGCGATTCCAGGGATTGACGTGGGAGACAAATTGTTGATTCCCTCCTGTTGTGCCTGGGAGTACTTCGACCACTGGAGCTACTGGACGTTGTGCACACTTCTGGAATGTGCCATCCCTAAGCCCCGAAGTGGCTCAAAGCAGTCTGGGCTGGGGAGGGCCATTTCCCCACACCACCGCCCCCAGAGCCTGGGTGATTGGTCACAGATGCATCAAGTTTTGGCCCCAGAAGACCAGAGCTGAGCCTGACATATCAGAAGATTTGGGTGAGATCTCGCGAGGCCGGGCTCGCTATCTCCGAGGTGTGGATGAGTTCTTCCCGGGTCTGGAGAGAAACCTCATGAGCTGAGGATGACATATCGGGATGTATGGCTAGAGGTCTCCGGACGTGTGGGTGAGATCTCACGTGATTTGGACGGATCTGGTGAAATTTCCGTGAGAACTGGCTCGATATGGGTGAGATCTAAAAGCTTGGCTTGGCGTCACATGAGATTTCCCTCCCAAATCACGGAGGTACGGTGAAGGAAAGAGGTCTATTTTCTTTCATGTCGAGGGCCTTCTGAGGCTACTGCAGAGAGCATTAAGGTATTGAGAGCTGGGAAGAGCCCCCACGGGGGCTGCCTCTCTGCTCACCATCCTGCAATGGGGACCGTTGTTCCTTCTTTCCCCCTCCACTCTCCTGCTTCTCACACGTCTGGATGAGTGTGAGTCAGCATCCGCCTGGCCCACGTACCGGCCCTTCTTAACTGCTTTAGAGCCAGGATGCTGAAACAACGGGGATTTCGGTGTGAGGCACTTGGTGTCTTTCCAAGGGCCATGTCTGTGACAAATGAGGAAAGTGGAATTCTCGCCACCACTTCCATGCTGTGCCTTTCCGAAGGGCATTCCTGGGACGACGTAGGAAAACAGGAATCTGCCCGACACTTCCATCCGTATCAATCGCTTCCGTGAAGAAGCGTGCACCTGGCCCATCAGTGGTTCCGATGCCTTAGAGCCAGGATGCTGAAACACCAGGGATTGAGGGGTGAGAAACTTTGTGTCTCTCTCAAGGCATTCCTGGGCCCGATTAGGAAAGGACAATTCTGCCCAGCGCTTCCATGTGGACAAATCCCTTGGAGGAATAAGCATCCAGCTGGCCCACCGATGGTTTAGAGGCCGAAGGGCCAGGATGCTGACCAACATGGTTTGAGGTGGGAGACACACTGTGCCTTTCTCAAGGGCTGCCTGTGAACCATTAGGAAAGGAGAATTCCGCCCAACCCTTCCATGTGTATTCACTGTTTCCATTAGGAACACCAGCCATCCCTGCTCCAGAGGGCCTAAACGATCCAGCCAAGGACCAGGGAGTTTGCCACAGGTGCGAAGGATTTTCGGGCCTACGTCTCCAGAAATGGGCCGAGATCTCACGAGATTTGTATGAGATCTCCCCAGATTTTCCCCAAGATCATCTGATGTCTCGCTGAAGGAGAGGTATCGCTTCTTTTTCCTTTTCTGGGTGGTTTCGCCCTGAACAGAATCAGCCTTCATGTTTTGGGTGCGTGCTCACTTTTGGTGCTTAGGATGGCAAATCGCTTCCTCCTTCTCCTCCTGCTTTCCTCATTCCGTCCCTCGAGTTTCGTGTGCAGAGGTATTCACCAGGCCCGTTCATTCCGAATGCAGTCCTCCCTTATTCCCCAGTCCTCCCGCAGGACGTTGCGATACCAGGGATTTAGGTGGGAGACAGCTTCTTTCTTCCCTCACGTGGCGCCTGGGAGCAATTCTCAAAGCGCAGGTATTAGCAGTTCGGCCCCCATCTGGCCTAGGCCTTCCCTAACTGCCTAAGGGGTGCAAAGCCGGCTCTGCTGGCGAGTTCTAGTTCTCCACCCTCCCCCATCTTGTGACTGGGGGATTGGTGACAGACGCATCTGCGGTTGGCCTTAGATATCAGTGGCAGGGCCACAGATCCCACGAGGTCTGGCTGGCCATCCCAGGACGTTTGGCGGCAAAGCAAACGAGGTCTGGCTGGAAATCTCACGAGGTGGGGTTGGAAATCTCACGACGTTCGGCTGGAAATCCCAGGAGGTCGGGCTAGAAAGCTCACGAGGGTGGCCGGGAAACGCGCGACGTATGGCAGGCAAACTCACGAGGTTTGGTGGGAAAACTCATGCGCTTGGGCGGGGAAACTCACGAGGTTTGGCCGGGAAACTCACGGGCTTTGGCCGGGAAACTCACGCGGGTCGGCGGCAATTCTCAAGAGGGTTGTCGGGGAACGTCACAAGGGTTTTCGGGACATCTCCCGCGGTTCGGAGGGACATCTCCCGCGGTTTGGAGGGATAGCACCCCAGGTTTCCTGGCGTATCGGACGAGGCCCAGCGGGATACCTCACGATGTTTGGCGAGATCTCTCCCCAGGTTTGGGGGCTGTCTCGCCAGGGTTGGTGGGAGGCCTTCCCCGGTTTGGCCCGAAATCTCACCAGGTTGGCGGGATATCTCGCCATGTTTGCCTGGAAATCTCACCAGGGTTGGCGGGAAACCTCACCGGGTTGGGCGGGAAATCTCACGGGTTGGGCGGGAGATCTCACCTGATTTGGACCGAGTCTGGTGAGATTTCCATAAGATCTGGCGAGATTTCCCTGAGATCTCGCAAGAGCCGGGCTGTCACCTCAGCAGATTGATCCCCAAATCACCTGAGGTCCGGGGAAGGCAAGAGGTATAGATTCTTTCAACATTTCCGCGGTGTTGTGTGGCTAGTGCACTGAGCTTTAAGGTGTGGAGAGCCAGGGAAAGCGCCCACGGGCCTGCCTCCGTTCTCACCGTCCTGCGGTGGGCCCTTTGGCTTCTGGTTTCCCCTCCTGCTCTCCTGTGCCGGTCACCTCGCCGTGAGTGTGAAGCAGCTTTGCCCTGGCCCATTCATCCCGCATCCAAGCTCCTTTCTTACCTGCTTTAGAGCCAGGATGCTGAAACAACAGGGATTGAGGGAGACACCCTGTGTGTCTTCTTGAAGGGCATGCCTGGGACCAATGAGGAAAGTTGACTGCTGCCCAACCCCTCCGTGTGGGTTCCCTACTGACACTGGGAGCACAGCAATCCCTGCTACGTACGGGTTACAAGATCCGCCCAGGGGCCAGCAAGTTTGCCCCACGGGCGAACGGTTTTTGGCCCTGGATCTCACTAAATGCGCCGTGATCTCCACAGATTTCCATGAGACGTCCCAAGATTTTCCCCAAGATCAGGTGATCTCTGGCTAAAGAAGAGGTGTCTCTTCTTTGTCTTTTTCTGGCTGGTTGTGCGCTCAAGAGAGTCATCCTGAACGTTATCAATGGGTGCCACCTTCTCGTGCCTGGGGTGGCGCATTGCTTTTCCCTCCTGTTCCTGCCTTTCTCACTCCGTCCTTCGGGTTGAGTGTGAAAAACGCTTCAGCGGGCCTGCTCCTTCTGTTTTCAGGGCTCCCTTATTACCCCCACGTCAAAGATGTTGCGATTCCAGGGATTGACGTGGGAGACAAATTGTTGATTCCCTCCTGTTGTGCCTGGGAGTACTTCGACCACTGGAGCTACTGGACGTTGTGCACACTTCTGGAATGTGCCATCCCTAAGCCCCGAAGTGGCTCAAAGCAGTCTGGGCTGGGGAGGGCCATTTCCCCACACCACCGCCCCCAGAGCCTGGGTGATTGGTCACAGATGCATCAAGTTTTGGCCCCAGAAGACCAGAGCTGAGCCTGCCATATCAGAAGATTTGGGTGAGATCTCGCGAGGCCGGGCTCGCTATCTCCGAGGTGTGGATGAGTTCTTCCCGGGTCTGGAGAGAAACCTCATGAGCTGAGGATGACATATCGGGATGTATGGCTAGAGGTCTCCGGACGTGTGGGTGAGATCTCACGTGATTTGGACGGATCTGGTGAAATTTCCGTGAGAACTGGCTCGATATGGGTGAGATCTAAAAGCTTGGCTTGGCGTCACATGAGATTTCCCTCCCAAATCACGGAGGTACGGTGAAGGAAAGAGGTCTATTTTCTTTCATGTCGAGGGCCTTCTGAGGCTACTGCAGAGAGCATTAAGGTATTGAGAGCTGGGAAGAGCCCCCACGGGGGCTGCCTCTCTGCTCACCATCCTGCAATGGGGACCGTTGTTCCTTCTTTCCCCCTCCACTCTCCTGCTTCTCACACGTCTGGATGAGTGTGAGTCAGCATCCGCCTGGCCCACGTACCGGCCCTTCTTAACTGCTTTAGAGCCAGGATGCTGAAACAACGGGGATTTCGGTGTGAGGCACTTGGTGTCTTTCCAAGGGCCATGTCTGTGACAAATGAGGAAAGTGGAATTCTCGCCACCACTTCCATGCTGTGCCTTTCCGAAGGGCATTCCTGGGACGACGTAGGAAAACAGGAATCTGCCCGACACTTCCATCCGTATCAATCGCTTCCGTGAAGAAGCGTGCACCTGGCCCATCAGTGGTTCCGATGCCTTAGAGCCAGGATGCTGAAACACCAGGGATTGAGGGGTGAGAAACTTTGTGTCTCTCTCAAGGCATTCCTGGGCCCGATTAGGAAAGGACAATTCTGCCCAGCGCTTCCATGTGGACAAATCCCTTGGAGGAATAAGCATCCAGCTGGCCCACCGATGGTTTAGAGGCCGAAGGGCCAGGATGCTGACCAACATGGTTTGAGGTGGGAGACACACTGTGCCTTTCTCAAGGGCTGCCTGTGAACCATTAGGAAAGGAGAATTCCGCCCAACCCTTCCATGTGTATTCACTGTTTCCATTAGGAACACCAGCCATCCCTGCTCCAGAGGGCCTAAACGATCCAGCCAAGGACCAGGGAGTTTGCCACAGGTGCGAAGGATTTTCGGGCCTACGTCTCCAGAAATGGGCCGAGATCTCACGAGATTTGTATGAGATCTCCCCAGATTTTCCCCAAGATCATCTGATGTCTCGCTGAAGGAGAGGTATCGCTTCTTTTTCCTTTTCTGGGTGGTTTCGCCCTGAACAGAATCAGCCTTCATGTTTTGGGTGCGTGCTCACTTTTGGTGCTTAGGATGGCAAATCGCTTCCTCCTTCTCCTCCTGCTTTCCTCATTCCGTCCCTCGAGTTTCGTGTGCAGAGGTATTCACCAGGCCCGTTCATTCCGAATGCAGTCCTCCCTTATTCCCCAGTCCTCCCGCAGGACGTTGCGATACCAGGGATTTAGGTGGGAGACAGCTTCTTTCTTCCCTCACGTGGCGCCTGGGAGCAATTCTCAAAGCGCAGGTATTAGCAGTTCGGCCCCCATCTGGCCTAGGCCTTCCCTAACTGCCTAAGGGGTGCAAAGCCGGCTCTGCTGGCGAGTTCTAGTTCTCCACCCTCCCCCATCTTGTGACTGGGGGATTGGTGACAGACGCATCTGCGGTTGGCCTTAGATATCAGTGGCAGGGCCACAGATCCCACGAGGTCTGGCTGGCCATCCCAGGACGTTTGGCGGCAAAGCAAACGAGGTCTGGCTGGAAATCTCACGAGGTGGGGTTGGAAATCTCACGACGTTCGGCTGGAAATCCCAGGAGGTCGGGCTAGAAAGCTCACGAGGGTGGCCGGGAAACGCGCGACGTATGGCAGGCAAACTCACGAGGTTTGGTGGGAAAACTCATGCGCTTGGGCGGGGAAACTCACGAGGTTTGGCCGGGAAACTCACGGGCTTTGGCCGGGAAACTCACGCGGGTCGGCGGCAATTCTCAAGAGGGTTGTCGGGGAACGTCACAAGGGTTTTCGGGACATCTCCCGCGGTTCGGAGGGACATCTCCCGCGGTTTGGAGGGATAGCACCCCAGGTTTCCTGGCGTATCGGACGAGGCCCAGCGGGATACCTCACGATGTTTGGCGAGATCTCTCCCCAGGTTTGGGGGCTGTCTCGCCAGGGTTGGTGGGAGGCCTTCCCCGGTTTGGCCCGAAATCTCACCAGGTTGGCGGGATATCTCGCCATGTTTGCCTGGAAATCTCACCAGGGTTGGCGGGAAACCTCACCGGGTTGGGCGGGAAATCTCACGGGTTGGGCGGGAGATCTCACCTGATTTGGACCGAGTCTGGTGAGATTTCCATAAGATCTGGCGAGATTTCCCTGAGATCTCGCAAGAGCCGGGCTGTCACCTCAGCAGATTGATCCCCAAATCACCTGAGGTCCGGGGAAGGCAAGAGGTATAGATTCTTTCAACATTTCCGCGGTGTTGTGTGGCTAGTGCACTGAGCTTTAAGGTGTGGAGAGCCAGGGAAAGCGCCCACGGGCCTGCCTCCGTTCTCACCGTCCTGCGGTGGGCCCTTTGGCTTCTGGTTTCCCCTCCTGCTCTCCTGTGCCGGTCACCTCGCCGTGAGTGTGAAGCAGCTTTGCCCTGGCCCATTCATCCCGCATCCAAGCTCCTTTCTTACCTGCTTTAGAGCCAGGATGCTGAAACAACAGGGATTGAGGGAGACACCCTGTGTGTCTTCTTGAAGGGCATGCCTGGGACCAATGAGGAAAGTTGACTGCTGCCCAACCCCTCCGTGTGGGTTCCCTACTGACACTGGGAGCACAGCAATCCCTGCTACGTACGGGTTACAAGATCCGCCCAGGGGCCAGCAAGTTTGCCCCACGGGCGAACGGTTTTTGGCCCTGGATCTCACTAAATGCGCCGTGATCTCCACAGATTTCCATGAGACGTCCCAAGATTTTCCCCAAGATCAGGTGATCTCTGGCTAAAGAAGAGGTGTCTCTTCTTTGTCTTTTTCTGGCTGGTTGTGCGCTCAAGAGAGTCATCCTGAACGTTATCAATGGGTGCCACCTTCTCGTGCCTGGGGTGGCGCATTGCTTTTCCCTCCTGTTCCTGCCTTTCTCACTCCGTCCTTCGGGTTGAGTGTGAAAAACGCTTCAGCGGGCCTGCTCCTTCTGTTTTCAGGGCTCCCTTATTACCCCCACGTCAAAGATGTTGCGATTCCAGGGATTGACGTGGGAGACAAATTGTTGATTCCCTCCTGTTGTGCCTGGGAGTACTTCGACCACTGGAGCTACTGGACGTTGTGCACACTTCTGGAATGTGCCATCCCTAAGCCCCGAAGTGGCTCAAAGCAGTCTGGGCTGGGGAGGGCCATTTCCCCACACCACCGCCCCCAGAGCCTGGGTGATTGGTCACAGATGCATCAAGTTTTGGCCCCAGAAGACCAGAGCTGAGCCTGACATATCAGAAGATTTGGGTGAGATCTCGCGAGGCCGGGCTCGCTATCTCCGAGGTGTGGATGAGTTCTTCCCGGGTCTGGAGAGAAACCTCATGAGCTGAGGATGACATATCGGGATGTATGGCTAGAGGTCTCCGGACGTGTGGGTGAGATCTCACGTGATTTGGACGGATCTGGTGAAATTTCCGTGAGAACTGGCTCGATATGGGTGAGATCTAAAAGCTTGGCTTGGCGTCACATGAGATTTCCCTCCCAAATCACGGAGGTACGGTGAAGGAAAGAGGTCTATTTTCTTTCATGTCGAGGGCCTTCTGAGGCTACTGCAGAGAGCATTAAGGTATTGAGAGCTGGGAAGAGCCCCCACGGGGGCTGCCTCTCTGCTCACCATCCTGCAATGGGGACCGTTGTTCCTTCTTTCCCCCTCCACTCTCCTGCTTCTCACACGTCTGGATGAGTGTGAGTCAGCATCCGCCTGGCCCACGTACCGGCCCTTCTTAACTGCTTTAGAGCCAGGATGCTGAAACAACGGGGATTTCGGTGTGAGGCACTTGGTGTCTTTCCAAGGGCCATGTCTGTGACAAATGAGGAAAGTGGAATTCTCGCCACCACTTCCATGCTGTGCCTTTCCGAAGGGCATTCCTGGGACGACGTAGGAAAACAGGAATCTGCCCGACACTTCCATCCGTATCAATCGCTTCCGTGAAGAAGCGTGCACCTGGCCCATCAGTGGTTCCGATGCCTTAGAGCCAGGATGCTGAAACACCAGGGATTGAGGGGTGAGAAACTTTGTGTCTCTCTCAAGGCATTCCTGGGCCCGATTAGGAAAGGACAATTCTGCCCAGCGCTTCCATGTGGACAAATCCCTTGGAGGAATAAGCATCCAGCTGGCCCACCGATGGTTTAGAGGCCGAAGGGCCAGGATGCTGACCAACATGGTTTGAGGTGGGAGACACACTGTGCCTTTCTCAAGGGCTGCCTGTGAACCATTAGGAAAGGAGAATTCCGCCCAACCCTTCCATGTGTATTCACTGTTTCCATTAGGAACACCAGCCATCCCTGCTCCAGAGGGCCTAAACGATCCAGCCAAGGACCAGGGAGTTTGCCACAGGTGCGAAGGATTTTCGGGCCTACGTCTCCAGAAATGGGCCGAGATCTCACGAGATTTGTATGAGATCTCCCCAGATTTTCCCCAAGATCATCTGATGTCTCGCTGAAGGAGAGGTATCGCTTCTTTTTCCTTTTCTGGGTGGTTTCGCCCTGAACAGAATCAGCCTTCATGTTTTGGGTGCGTGCTCACTTTTGGTGCTTAGGATGGCAAATCGCTTCCTCCTTCTCCTCCTGCTTTCCTCATTCCGTCCCTCGAGTTTCGTGTGCAGAGGTATTCACCAGGCCCGTTCATTCCGAATGCAGTCCTCCCTTATTCCCCAGTCCTCCCGCAGGACGTTGCGATACCAGGGATTTAGGTGGGAGACAGCTTCTTTCTTCCCTCACGTGGCGCCTGGGAGCAATTCTCAAAGCGCAGGTATTAGCAGTTCGGCCCCCATCTGGCCTAGGCCTTCCCTAACTGCCTAAGGGGTGCAAAGCCGGCTCTGCTGGCGAGTTCTAGTTCTCCACCCTCCCCCATCTTGTGACTGGGGGATTGGTGACAGACGCATCTGCGGTTGGCCTTAGATATCAGTGGCAGGGCCACAGATCCCACGAGGTCTGGCTGGCCATCCCAGGACGTTTGGCGGCAAAGCAAACGAGGTCTGGCTGGAAATCTCACGAGGTGGGGTTGGAAATCTCACGACGTTCGGCTGGAAATCCCAGGAGGTCGGGCTAGAAAGCTCACGAGGGTGGCCGGGAAACGCGCGACGTATGGCAGGCAAACTCACGAGGTTTGGTGGGAAAACTCATGCGCTTGGGCGGGGAAACTCACGAGGTTTGGCCGGGAAACTCACGGGCTTTGGCCGGGAAACTCACGCGGGTCGGCGGCAATTCTCAAGAGGGTTGTCGGGGAACGTCACAAGGGTTTTCGGGACATCTCCCGCGGTTCGGAGGGACATCTCCCGCGGTTTGGAGGGATAGCACCCCAGGTTTCCTGGCGTATCGGACGAGGCCCAGCGGGATACCTCACGATGTTTGGCGAGATCTCTCCCCAGGTTTGGGGGCTGTCTCGCCAGGGTTGGTGGGAGGCCTTCCCCGGTTTGGCCCGAAATCTCACCAGGTTGGCGGGATATCTCGCCATGTTTGCCTGGAAATCTCACCAGGGTTGGCGGGAAACCTCACCGGGTTGGGCGGGAAATCTCACGGGTTGGGCGGGAGATCTCACCTGATTTGGACCGAGTCTGGTGAGATTTCCATAAGATCTGGCGAGATTTCCCTGAGATCTCGCAAGAGCCGGGCTGTCACCTCAGCAGATTGATCCCCAAATCACCTGAGGTCCGGGGAAGGCAAGAGGTATAGATTCTTTCAACATTTCCGCGGTGTTGTGTGGCTAGTGCACTGAGCTTTAAGGTGTGGAGAGCCAGGGAAAGCGCCCACGGGCCTGCCTCCGTTCTCACCGTCCTGCGGTGGGCCCTTTGGCTTCTGGTTTCCCCTCCTGCTCTCCTGTGCCGGTCACCTCGCCGTGAGTGTGAAGCAGCTTTGCCCTGGCCCATTCATCCCGCATCCAAGCTCCTTTCTTACCTGCTTTAGAGCCAGGATGCTGAAACAACAGGGATTGAGGGAGACACCCTGTGTGTCTTCTTGAAGGGCATGCCTGGGACCAATGAGGAAAGTTGACTGCTGCCCAACCCCTCCGTGTGGGTTCCCTACTGACACTGGGAGCACAGCAATCCCTGCTACGTACGGGTTACAAGATCCGCCCAGGGGCCAGCAAGTTTGCCCCACGGGCGAACGGTTTTTGGCCCTGGATCTCACTAAATGCGCCGTGATCTCCACAGATTTCCATGAGACGTCCCAAGATTTTCCCCAAGATCAGGTGATCTCTGGCTAAAGAAGAGGTGTCTCTTCTTTGTCTTTTTCTGGCTGGTTGTGCGCTCAAGAGAGTCATCCTGAACGTTATCAATGGGTGCCACCTTCTCGTGCCTGGGGTGGCGCATTGCTTTTCCCTCCTGTTCCTGCCTTTCTCACTCCGTCCTTCGGGTTGAGTGTGAAAAACGCTTCAGCGGGCCTGCTCCTTCTGTTTTCAGGGCTCCCTTATTACCCCCACGTCAAAGATGTTGCGATTCCAGGGATTGACGTGGGAGACAAATTGTTGATTCCCTCCTGTTGTGCCTGGGAGTACTTCGACCACTGGAGCTACTGGACGTTGTGCACACTTCTGGAATGTGCCATCCCTAAGCCCCGAAGTGGCTCAAAGCAGTCTGGGCTGGGGAGGGCCATTTCCCCACACCACCGCCCCCAGAGCCTGGGTGATTGGTCACAGATGCATCAAGTTTTGGCCCCAGAAGACCAGAGCTGAGCCTGCCATATCAGAAGATTTGGGTGAGATCTCGCGAGGCCGGGCTCGCTATCTCCGAGGTGTGGATGAGTTCTTCCCGGGTCTGGAGAGAAACCTCATGAGCTGAGGATGAGATATCGGGATGTATGGCTAGAGGTCTCCGGACGTGTGGGTGAGATCTCACGTGATTTGGACGGATCTGGTGAAATTTCCGTGAGAACTGGCTCGATATGGGTGAGATCTAAAAGCTTGGCTTGGCGTCACATGAGATTTCCCTCCCAAATCACGGAGGTACGGTGAAGGAAAGAGGTCTATTTTCTTTCATGTCGAGGGCCTTCTGAGGCTACTGCAGAGAGCATTAAGGTATTGAGAGCTGGGAAGAGCCCCCACGGGGGCTGCCTCTCTGCTCACCATCCTGCAATGGGGACCGTTGTTCCTTCTTTCCCCCTCCACTCTCCTGCTTCTCACACGTCTGGATGAGTGTGAGTCAGCATCCGCCTGGCCCACGTACCGGCCCTTCTTAACTGCTTTAGAGCCAGGATGCTGAAACAACGGGGATTTCGGTGTGAGGCACTTGGTGTCTTTCCAAGGGCCATGTCTGTGACAAATGAGGAAAGTGGAATTCTCGCCACCACTTCCATGCTGTGCCTTTCCGAAGGGCATTCCTGGGACGACGTAGGAAAACAGGAATCTGCCCGACACTTCCATCCGTATCAATCGCTTCCGTGAAGAAGCGTGCACCTGGCCCATCAGTGGTTCCGATGCCTTAGAGCCAGGATGCTGAAACACCAGGGATTGAGGGGTGAGAAACTTTGTGTCTCTCTCAAGGCATTCCTGGGCCCGATTAGGAAAGGACAATTCTGCCCAGCGCTTCCATGTGGACAAATCCCTTGGAGGAATAAGCATCCAGCTGGCCCACCGATGGTTTAGAGGCCGAAGGGCCAGGATGCTGACCAACATGGTTTGAGGTGGGAGACACACTGTGCCTTTCTCAAGGGCTGCCTGTGAACCATTAGGAAAGGAGAATTCCGCCCAACCCTTCCATGTGTATTCACTGTTTCCATTAGGAACACCAGCCATCCCTGCTCCAGAGGGCCTAAACGATCCAGCCAAGGACCAGGGAGTTTGCCACAGGTGCGAAGGATTTTCGGGCCTACGTCTCCAGAAATGGGCCGAGATCTCACGAGATTTGTATGAGATCTCCCCAGATTTTCCCCAAGATCATCTGATGTCTCGCTGAAGGAGAGGTATCGCTTCTTTTTCCTTTTCTGGGTGGTTTCGCCCTGAACAGAATCAGCCTTCATGTTTTGGGTGCGTGCTCACTTTTGGTGCTTAGGATGGCAAATGGCTTCCTCCTTCTCCTCCTGCTTTCCTCATTCCGTCCCTCGAGTTTCGTGTGCAGAGGTATTCACCAGGCCCGTTCATTCCGAATGCAGTCCTCCCTTATTCCCCAGTCCTCCCGCAGGACGTTGCGATACCAGGGATTTAGGTGGGAGACAGCTTCTTTCTTCCCTCACGTGGCGCCTGGGAGCAATTCTCAAAGCGCAGGTATTAGCAGTTCGGCCCCCATCTGGCCTAGGCCTTCCCTAACTGCCTAAGGGGTGCAAAGCCGGCTCTGCTGGCGAGTTCTAGTTCTCCACCCTCCCCCATCTTGTGACTGGGGGATTGGTGACAGACGCATCTGCGGTTGGCCTTAGATATCAGTGGCAGGGCCACAGATCCCACGAGGTCTGGCTGGCCATCCCAGGACGTTTGGCGGCAAAGCAAACGAGGTCTGGCTGGAAATCTCACGAGGTGGGGTTGGAAATCTCACGACGTTCGGCTGGAAATCCCAGGAGGTCGGGCTAGAAAGCTCACGAGGGTGGCCGGGAAACGCGCGACGTATGGCAGGCAAACTCACGAGGTTTGGTGGGAAAACTCATGCGCTTGGGCGGGGAAACTCACGAGGTTTGGCCGGGAAACTCACGGGCTTTGGCCGGGAAACTCACGCGGGTCGGCGGCAATTCTCAAGAGGGTTGTCGGGGAACGTCACAAGGGTTTTCGGGACATCTCCCGCGGTTCGGAGGGACATCTCCCGCGGTTTGGAGGGATAGCACCCCAGGTTTCCTGGCGTATCGGACGAGGCCCAGCGGGATACCTCACGATGTTTGGCGAGATCTCTCCCCAGGTTTGGGGGCTGTCTCGCCAGGGTTGGTGGGAGGCCTTCCCCGGTTTGGCCCGAAATCTCACCAGGTTGGCGGGATATCTCGCCATGTTTGCCTGGAAATCTCACCAGGGTTGGCGGGAAACCTCACCGGGTTGGGCGGGAAATCTCACGGGTTGGGCGGGAGATCTCACCTGATTTGGACCGAGTCTGGTGAGATTTCCATAAGATCTGGCGAGATTTCCCTGAGATCTCGCAAGAGCCGGGCTGTCACCTCAGCAGATTGATCCCCAAATCACCTGAGGTCCGGGGAAGGCAAGAGGTATAGATTCTTTCAACATTTCCGCGGTGTTGTGTGGCTAGTGCACTGAGCTTTAAGGTGTGGAGAGCCAGGGAAAGCGCCCACGGGCCTGCCTCCGTTCTCACCGTCCTGCGGTGGGCCCTTTGGCTTCTGGTTTCCCCTCCTGCTCTCCTGTGCCGGTCACCTCGCCGTGAGTGTGAAGGAGCTTTCCCCTGGCCCATTCATCCCGCATCCAAGCTCCTTTCTTACCTGCTTTAGAGCCAGGATGCTGAAACAACAGGGATTGAGGGAGACACCCTGTGTGTCTTCTTGAAGGGCATGCCTGGGACCAATGAGGAAAGTTGACTGCTGCCCAACCCCTCCGTGTGGGTTCCCTACTGACACTGGGAGCACAGCAATCCCTGCTACGTACGGGTTACAAGATCCGCCCAGGGGCCAGCAAGTTTGCCCCACGGGCGAACGGTTTTTGGCCCTGGATCTCACTAAATGCGCCGTGATCTCCACAGATTTCCATGAGACGTCCCAAGATTTTCCCCAAGATCAGGTGATCTCTGGCTAAAGAAGAGGTGTCTCTTCTTTGTCTTTTTCTGGCTGGTTGTGCGCTCAAGAGAGTCATCCTGAACGTTATCAATGGGTGCCACCTTCTCGTGCCTGGGGTGGCGCATTGCTTTTCCCTCCTGTTCCTGCCTTTCTCACTCCGTCCTTCGGGTTGAGTGTGAAAAACGCTTCAGCGGGCCTGCTCCTTCTGTTTTCAGGGCTCCCTTATTACCCCCACGTCAAAGATGTTGCGATTCCAGGGATTGACGTGGGAGACAAATTGTTGATTCCCTCCTGTTGTGCCTGGGAGTACTTCGACCACTGGAGCTACTGGACGTTGTGCACACTTCTGGAATGTGCCATCCCTAAGCCCCGAAGTGGCTCAAAGCAGTCTGGGCTGGGGAGGGCCATTTCCCCACACCACCGCCCCCAGAGCCTGGGTGATTGGTCACAGATGCATCAAGTTTTGGCCCCAGAAGACCAGAGCTGAGCCTGCCATATCAGAAGATTTGGGTGAGATCTCGCGAGGCCGGGCTCGCTATCTCCGAGGTGTGGATGAGTTCTTCCCGGGTCTGGAGAGAAACCTCATGAGCTGAGGATGAGATATCGGGATGTATGGCTAGAGGTCTCCGGACGTGTGGGTGAGATCTCACGTGATTTGGACGGATCTGGTGAAATTTCCGTGAGAACTGGCTCGATATGGGTGAGATCTAAAAGCTTGGCTTGGCGTCACATGAGATTTCCCTCCCAAATCACGGAGGTACGGTGAAGGAAAGAGGTCTATTTTCTTTCATGTCGAGGGCCTTCTGAGGCTACTGCAGAGAGCATTAAGGTATTGAGAGCTGGGAAGAGCCCCCACGGGGGCTGCCTCTCTGCTCACCATCCTGCAATGGGGACCGTTGTTCCTTCTTTCCCCCTCCACTCTCCTGCTTCTCACACGTCTGGATGAGTGTGAGTCAGCATCCGCCTGGCCCACGTACCGGCCCTTCTTAACTGCTTTAGAGCCAGGATGCTGAAACAACGGGGATTTCGGTGTGAGGCACTTGGTGTCTTTCCAAGGGCCATGTCTGTGACAAATGAGGAAAGTGGAATTCTCGCCACCACTTCCATGCTGTGCCTTTCCGAAGGGCATTCCTGGGACGACGTAGGAAAACAGGAATCTGCCCGACACTTCCATCCGTATCAATCGCTTCCGTGAAGAAGCGTGCACCTGGCCCATCAGTGGTTCCGATGCCTTAGAGCCAGGATGCTGAAACACCAGGGATTGAGGGGTGAGAAACTTTGTGTCTCTCTCAAGGCATTCCTGGGCCCGATTAGGAAAGGACAATTCTGCCCAGCGCTTCCATGTGGACAAATCCCTTGGAGGAATAAGCATCCAGCTGGCCCACCGATGGTTTAGAGGCCGAAGGGCCAGGATGCTGACCAACATGGTTTGAGGTGGGAGACACACTGTGCCTTTCTCAAGGGCTGCCTGTGAACCATTAGGAAAGGAGAATTCCGCCCAACCCTTCCATGTGTATTCACTGTTTCCATTAGGAACACCAGCCATCCCTGCTCCAGAGGGCCTAAACGATCCAGCCAAGGACCAGGGAGTTTGCCACAGGTGCGAAGGATTTTCGGGCCTACGTCTCCAGAAATGGGCCGAGATCTCACGAGATTTGTATGAGATCTCCCCAGATTTTCCCCAAGATCATCTGATGTCTCGCTGAAGGAGAGGTATCGCTTCTTTTTCCTTTTCTGGGTGGTTTCGCCCTGAACAGAATCAGCCTTCATGTTTTGGGTGCGTGCTCACTTTTGGTGCTTAGGATGGCAAATGGCTTCCTCCTTCTCCTCCTGCTTTCCTCATTCCGTCCCTCGAGTTTCGTGTGCAGAGGTATTCACCAGGCCCGTTCATTCCGAATGCAGTCCTCCCTTATTCCCCAGTCCTCCCGCAGGACGTTGCGATACCAGGGATTTAGGTGGGAGACAGCTTCTTTCTTCCCTCACGTGGCGCCTGGGAGCAATTCTCAAAGCGCAGGTATTAGCAGTTCGGCCCCCATCTGGCCTAGGCCTTCCCTAACTGCCTAAGGGGTGCAAAGCCGGCTCTGCTGGCGAGTTCTAGTTCTCCACCCTCCCCCATCTTGTGACTGGGGGATTGGTGACAGACGCATCTGCGGTTGGCCTTAGATATCAGTGGCAGGGCCACAGATCCCACGAGGTCTGGCTGGCCATCCCAGGACGTTTGGCGGCAAAGCAAACGAGGTCTGGCTGGAAATCTCACGAGGTGGGGTTGGAAATCTCACGACGTTCGGCTGGAAATCCCAGGAGGTCGGGCTAGAAAGCTCACGAGGGTGGCCGGGAAACGCGCGACGTATGGCAGGCAAACTCACGAGGTTTGGTGGGAAAACTCATGCGCTTGGGCGGGGAAACTCACGAGGTTTGGCCGGGAAACTCACGGGCTTTGGCCGGGAAACTCACGCGGGTCGGCGGCAATTCTCAAGAGGGTTGTCGGGGAACGTCACAAGGGTTTTCGGGACATCTCCCGCGGTTCGGAGGGACATCTCCCGCGGTTTGGAGGGATAGCACCCCAGGTTTCCTGGCGTATCGGACGAGGCCCAGCGGGATACCTCACGATGTTTGGCGAGATCTCTCCCCAGGTTTGGGGGCTGTCTCGCCAGGGTTGGTGGGAGGCCTTCCCCGGTTTGGCCCGAAATCTCACCAGGTTGGCGGGATATCTCGCCATGTTTGCCTGGAAATCTCACCAGGGTTGGCGGGAAACCTCACCGGGTTGGGCGGGAAATCTCACGGGTTGGGCGGGAGATCTCACCTGATTTGGACCGAGTCTGGTGAGATTTCCATAAGATCTGGCGAGATTTCCCTGAGATCTCGCAAGAGCCGGGCTGTCACCTCAGCAGATTGATCCCCAAATCACCTGAGGTCCGGGGAAGGCAAGAGGTATAGATTCTTTCAACATTTCCGCGGTGTTGTGTGGCTAGTGCACTGAGCTTTAAGGTGTGGAGAGCCAGGGAAAGCGCCCACGGGCCTGCCTCCGTTCTCACCGTCCTGCGGTGGGCCCTTTGGCTTCTGGTTTCCCCTCCTGCTCTCCTGTGCCGGTCACCTCGCCGTGAGTGTGAAGGAGCTTTCCCCTGGCCCATTCATCCCGCATCCAAGCTCCTTTCTTACCTGCTTTAGAGCCAGGATGCTGAAACAACAGGGATTGAGGGAGACACCCTGTGTGTCTTCTTGAAGGGCATGCCTGGGACCAATGAGGAAAGTTGACTGCTGCCCAACCCCTCCGTGTGGGTTCCCTACTGACACTGGGAGCACAGCAATCCCTGCTACGTACGGGTTACAAGATCCGCCCAGGGGCCAGCAAGTTTGCCCCACGGGCGAACGGTTTTTGGCCCTGGATCTCACTAAATGCGCCGTGATCTCCACAGATTTCCATGAGACGTCCCAAGATTTTCCCCAAGATCAGGTGATCTCTGGCTAAAGAAGAGGTGTCTCTTCTTTGTCTTTTTCTGGCTGGTTGTGCGCTCAAGAGAGTCATCCTGAACGTTATCAATGGGTGCCACCTTCTCGTGCCTGGGGTGGCGCATTGCTTTTCCCTCCTGTTCCTGCCTTTCTCACTCCGTCCTTCGGGTTGAGTGTGAAAAACGCTTCAGCGGGCCTGCTCCTTCTGTTTTCAGGGCTCCCTTATTACCCCCACGTCAAAGATGTTGCGATTCCAGGGATTGACGTGGGAGACAAATTGTTGATTCCCTCCTGTTGTGCCTGGGAGTACTTCGACCACTGGAGCTACTGGACGTTGTGCACACTTCTGGAATGTGCCATCCCTAAGCCCCGAAGTGGCTCAAAGCAGTCTGGGCTGGGGAGGGCCATTTCCCCACACCACCGCCCCCAGAGCCTGGGTGATTGGTCACAGATGCATCAAGTTTTGGCCCCAGAAGACCAGAGCTGAGCCTGCCATATCAGAAGATTTGGGTGAGATCTCGCGAGGCCGGGCTCGCTATCTCCGAGGTGTGGATGAGTTCTTCCCGGGTCTGGAGAGAAACCTCATGAGCTGAGGATGACATATCGGGATGTATGGCTAGAGGTCTCCGGACGTGTGGGTGAGATCTCACGTGATTTGGACGGATCTGGTGAAATTTCCGTGAGAACTGGCTCGATATGGGTGAGATCTAAAAGCTTGGCTTGGCGTCACATGAGATTTCCCTCCCAAATCACGGAGGTACGGTGAAGGAAAGAGGTCTATTTTCTTTCATGTCGAGGGCCTTCTGAGGCTACTGCAGAGAGCATTAAGGTATTGAGAGCTGGGAAGAGCCCCCACGGGGGCTGCCTCTCTGCTCACCATCCTGCAATGGGGACCGTTGTTCCTTCTTTCCCCCTCCACTCTCCTGCTTCTCACACGTCTGGATGAGTGTGAGTCAGCATCCGCCTGGCCCACGTACCGGCCCTTCTTAACTGCTTTAGAGCCAGGATGCTGAAACAACGGGGATTTCGGTGTGAGGCACTTGGTGTCTTTCCAAGGGCCATGTCTGTGACAAATGAGGAAAGTGGAATTCTCGCCACCACTTCCATGCTGTGCCTTTCCGAAGGGCATTCCTGGGACGACGTAGGAAAACAGGAATCTGCCCGACACTTCCATCCGTATCAATCGCTTCCGTGAAGAAGCGTGCACCTGGCCCATCAGTGGTTCCGATGCCTTAGAGCCAGGATGCTGAAACACCAGGGATTGAGGGGTGAGAAACTTTGTGTCTCTCTCAAGGCATTCCTGGGCCCGATTAGGAAAGGACAATTCTGCCCAGCGCTTCCATGTGGACAAATCCCTTGGAGGAATAAGCATCCAGCTGGCCCACCGATGGTTTAGAGGCCGAAGGGCCAGGATGCTGACCAACATGGTTTGAGGTGGGAGACACACTGTGCCTTTCTCAAGGGCTGCCTGTGAACCATTAGGAAAGGAGAATTCCGCCCAACCCTTCCATGTGTATTCACTGTTTCCATTAGGAACACCAGCCATCCCTGCTCCAGAGGGCCTAAACGATCCAGCCAAGGACCAGGGAGTTTGCCACAGGTGCGAAGGATTTTCGGGCCTACGTCTCCAGAAATGGGCCGAGATCTCACGAGATTTGTATGAGATCTCCCCAGATTTTCCCCAAGATCATCTGATGTCTCGCTGAAGGAGAGGTATCGCTTCTTTTTCCTTTTCTGGGTGGTTTCGCCCTGAACAGAATCAGCCTTCATGTTTTGGGTGCGTGCTCACTTTTGGTGCTTAGGATGGCAAATGGCTTCCTCCTTCTCCTCCTGCTTTCCTCATTCCGTCCCTCGAGTTTCGTGTGCAGAGGTATTCACCAGGCCCGTTCATTCCGAATGCAGTCCTCCCTTATTCCCCAGTCCTCCCGCAGGACGTTGCGATACCAGGGATTTAGGTGGGAGACAGCTTCTTTCTTCCCTCACGTGGCGCCTGGGAGCAATTCTCAAAGCGCAGGTATTAGCAGTTCGGCCCCCATCTGGCCTAGGCCTTCCCTAACTGCCTAAGGGGTGCAAAGCCGGCTCTGCTGGCGAGTTCTAGTTCTCCACCCTCCCCCATCTTGTGACTGGGGGATTGGTGACAGACGCATCTGCGGTTGGCCTTAGATATCAGTGGCAGGGCCACAGATCCCACGAGGTCTGGCTGGCCATCCCAGGACGTTTGGCGGCAAAGCAAACGAGGTCTGGCTGGAAATCTCACGAGGTGGGGTTGGAAATCTCACGACGTTCGGCTGGAAATCCCAGGAGGTCGGGCTAGAAAGCTCACGAGGGTGGCCGGGAAACGCGCGACGTATGGCAGGCAAACTCACGAGGTTTGGTGGGAAAACTCATGCGCTTGGGCGGGGAAACTCACGAGGTTTGGCCGGGAAACTCACGGGCTTTGGCCGGGAAACTCACGCGGGTCGGCGGCAATTCTCAAGAGGGTTGTCGGGGAACGTCACAAGGGTTTTCGGGACATCTCCCGCGGTTCGGAGGGACATCTCCCGCGGTTTGGAGGGATAGCACCCCAGGTTTCCTGGCGTATCGGACGAGGCCCAGCGGGATACCTCACGATGTTTGGCGAGATCTCTCCCCAGGTTTGGGGGCTGTCTCGCCAGGGTTGGTGGGAGGCCTTCCCCGGTTTGGCCCGAAATCTCACCAGGTTGGCGGGATATCTCGCCATGTTTGCCTGGAAATCTCACCAGGGTTGGCGGGAAACCTCACCGGGTTGGGCGGGAAATCTCACGGGTTGGGCGGGAGATCTCACCTGATTTGGACCGAGTCTGGTGAGATTTCCATAAGATCTGGCGAGATTTCCCTGAGATCTCGCAAGAGCCGGGCTGTCACCTCAGCAGATTGATCCCCAAATCACCTGAGGTCCGGGGAAGGCAAGAGGTATAGATTCTTTCAACATTTCCGCGGTGTTGTGTGGCTAGTGCACTGAGCTTTAAGGTGTGGAGAGCCAGGGAAAGCGCCCACGGGCCTGCCTCCGTTCTCACCGTCCTGCGGTGGGCCCTTTGGCTTCTGGTTTCCCCTCCTGCTCTCCTGTGCCGGTCACCTCGCCGTGAGTGTGAAGGAGCTTTCCCCTGGCCCATTCATCCCGCATCCAAGCTCCTTTCTTACCTGCTTTAGAGCCAGGATGCTGAAACAACAGGGATTGAGGGAGACACCCTGTGTGTCTTCTTGAAGGGCATGCCTGGGACCAATGAGGAAAGTTGACTGCTGCCCAACCCCTCCGTGTGGGTTCCCTACTGACACTGGGAGCACAGCAATCCCTGCTACGTACGGGTTACAAGATCCGCCCAGGGGCCAGCAAGTTTGCCCCACGGGCGAACGGTTTTTGGCCCTGGATCTCACTAAATGCGCCGTGATCTCCACAGATTTCCATGAGACGTCCCAAGATTTTCCCCAAGATCAGGTGATCTCTGGCTAAAGAAGAGGTGTCTCTTCTTTGTCTTTTTCTGGCTGGTTGTGCGCTCAAGAGAGTCATCCTGAACGTTATCAATGGGTGCCACCTTCTCGTGCCTGGGGTGGCGCATTGCTTTTCCCTCCTGTTCCTGCCTTTCTCACTCCGTCCTTCGGGTTGAGTGTGAAAAACGCTTCAGCGGGCCTGCTCCTTCTGTTTTCAGGGCTCCCTTATTACCCCCACGTCAAAGATGTTGCGATTCCAGGGATTGACGTGGGAGACAAATTGTTGATTCCCTCCTGTTGTGCCTGGGAGTACTTCGACCACTGGAGCTACTGGACGTTGTGCACACTTCTGGAATGTGCCATCCCTAAGCCCCGAAGTGGCTCAAAGCAGTCTGGGCTGGGGAGGGCCATTTCCCCACACCACCGCCCCCAGAGCCTGGGTGATTGGTCACAGATGCATCAAGTTTTGGCCCCAGAAGACCAGAGCTGAGCCTGCCATATCAGAAGATTTGGGTGAGATCTCGCGAGGCCGGGCTCGCTATCTCCGAGGTGTGGATGAGTTCTTCCCGGGTCTGGAGAGAAACCTCATGAGCTGAGGATGAGATATCGGGATGTATGGCTAGAGGTCTCCGGACGTGTGGGTGAGATCTCACGTGATTTGGACGGATCTGGTGAAATTTCCGTGAGAACTGGCTCGATATGGGTGAGATCTAAAAGCTTGGCTTGGCGTCACATGAGATTTCCCTCCCAAATCACGGAGGTACGGTGAAGGAAAGAGGTCTATTTTCTTTCATGTCGAGGGCCTTCTGAGGCTACTGCAGAGAGCATTAAGGTATTGAGAGCTGGGAAGAGCCCCCACGGGGGCTGCCTCTCTGCTCACCATCCTGCAATGGGGACCGTTGTTCCTTCTTTCCCCCTCCACTCTCCTGCTTCTCACACGTCTGGATGAGTGTGAGTCAGCATCCGCCTGGCCCACGTACCGGCCCTTCTTAACTGCTTTAGAGCCAGGATGCTGAAACAACGGGGATTTCGGTGTGAGGCACTTGGTGTCTTTCCAAGGGCCATGTCTGTGACAAATGAGGAAAGTGGAATTCTCGCCACCACTTCCATGCTGTGCCTTTCCGAAGGGCATTCCTGGGACGACGTAGGAAAACAGGAATCTGCCCGACACTTCCATCCGTATCAATCGCTTCCGTGAAGAAGCGTGCACCTGGCCCATCAGTGGTTCCGATGCCTTAGAGCCAGGATGCTGAAACACCAGGGATTGAGGGGTGAGAAACTTTGTGTCTCTCTCAAGGCATTCCTGGGCCCGATTAGGAAAGGACAATTCTGCCCAGCGCTTCCATGTGGACAAATCCCTTGGAGGAATAAGCATCCAGCTGGCCCACCGATGGTTTAGAGGCCGAAGGGCCAGGATGCTGACCAACATGGTTTGAGGTGGGAGACACACTGTGCCTTTCTCAAGGGCTGCCTGTGAACCATTAGGAAAGGAGAATTCCGCCCAACCCTTCCATGTGTATTCACTGTTTCCATTAGGAACACCAGCCATCCCTGCTCCAGAGGGCCTAAACGATCCAGCCAAGGACCAGGGAGTTTGCCACAGGTGCGAAGGATTTTCGGGCCTACGTCTCCAGAAATGGGCCGAGATCTCACGAGATTTGTATGAGATCTCCCCAGATTTTCCCCAAGATCATCTGATGTCTCGCTGAAGGAGAGGTATCGCTTCTTTTTCCTTTTCTGGGTGGTTTCGCCCTGAACAGAATCAGCCTTCATGTTTTGGGTGCGTGCTCACTTTTGGTGCTTAGGATGGCAAATGGCTTCCTCCTTCTCCTCCTGCTTTCCTCATTCCGTCCCTCGAGTTTCGTGTGCAGAGGTATTCACCAGGCCCGTTCATTCCGAATGCAGTCCTCCCTTATTCCCCAGTCCTCCCGCAGGACGTTGCGATACCAGGGATTTAGGTGGGAGACAGCTTCTTTCTTCCCTCACGTGGCGCCTGGGAGCAATTCTCAAAGCGCAGGTATTAGCAGTTCGGCCCCCATCTGGCCTAGGCCTTCCCTAACTGCCTAAGGGGTGCAAAGCCGGCTCTGCTGGCGAGTTCTAGTTCTCCACCCTCCCCCATCTTGTGACTGGGGGATTGGTGACAGACGCATCTGCGGTTGGCCTTAGATATCAGTGGCAGGGCCACAGATCCCACGAGGTCTGGCTGGCCATCCCAGGACGTTTGGCGGCAAAGCAAACGAGGTCTGGCTGGAAATCTCACGAGGTGGGGTTGGAAATCTCACGACGTTCGGCTGGAAATCCCAGGAGGTCGGGCTAGAAAGCTCACGAGGGTGGCCGGGAAACGCGCGACGTATGGCAGGCAAACTCACGAGGTTTGGTGGGAAAACTCATGCGCTTGGGCGGGGAAACTCACGAGGTTTGGCCGGGAAACTCACGGGCTTTGGCCGGGAAACTCACGCGGGTCGGCGGCAATTCTCAAGAGGGTTGTCGGGGAACGTCACAAGGGTTTTCGGGACATCTCCCGCGGTTCGGAGGGACATCTCCCGCGGTTTGGAGGGATAGCACCCCAGGTTTCCTGGCGTATCGGACGAGGCCCAGCGGGATACCTCACGATGTTTGGCGAGATCTCTCCCCAGGTTTGGGGGCTGTCTCGCCAGGGTTGGTGGGAGGCCTTCCCCGGTTTGGCCCGAAATCTCACCAGGTTGGCGGGATATCTCGCCATGTTTGCCTGGAAATCTCACCAGGGTTGGCGGGAAACCTCACCGGGTTGGGCGGGAAATCTCACGGGTTCGGCGGGAGATCTCACCTGATTTGGACCGAGTCTGGTGAGATTTCCATAAGATCTGGCGAGATTTCCCTGAGATCTCGCAAGAGCCGGGCTGTCACCTCAGCAGATTGATCCCCAAATCACCTGAGGTCCGGGGAAGGCAAGAGGTATAGATTCTTTCAACATTTCCGCGGTGTTGTGTGGCTAGTGCACTGAGCTTTAAGGTGTGGAGAGCCAGGGAAAGCGCCCACGGGCCTGCCTCCGTTCTCACCGTCCTGCGGTGGGCCCTTTGGCTTCTGGTTTCCCCTCCTGCTCTCCTGTGCCGGTCACCTCGCCGTGAGTGTGAAGGAGCTTTCCCCTGGCCCATTCATCCCGCATCCAAGCTCCTTTCTTACCTGCTTTAGAGCCAGGATGCTGAAACAACAGGGATTGAGGGAGACACCCTGTGTGTCTTCTTGAAGGGCATGCCTGGGACCAATGAGGAAAGTTGACTGCTGCCCAACCCCTCCGTGTGGGTTCCCTACTGACACTGGGAGCACAGCAATCCCTGCTACGTACGGGTTACAAGATCCGCCCAGGGGCCAGCAAGTTTGCCCCACGGGCGAACGGTTTTTGGCCCTGGATCTCACTAAATGCGCCGTGATCTCCACAGATTTCCATGAGACGTCCCAAGATTTTCCCCAAGATCAGGTGATCTCTGGCTAAAGAAGAGGTGTCTCTTCTTTGTCTTTTTCTGGCTGGTTGTGCGCTCAAGAGAGTCATCCTGAACGTTATCAATGGGTGCCACCTTCTCGTGCCTGGGGTGGCGCATTGCTTTTCCCTCCTGTTCCTGCCTTTCTCACTCCGTCCTTCGGGTTGAGTGTGAAAAACGCTTCAGCGGGCCTGCTCCTTCTGTTTTCAGGGCTCCCTTATTACCCCCACGTCAAAGATGTTGCGATTCCAGGGATTGACGTGGGAGACAAATTGTTGATTCCCTCCTGTTGTGCCTGGGAGTACTTCGACCACTGGAGCTACTGGACGTTGTGCACACTTCTGGAATGTGCCATCCCTAAGCCCCGAAGTGGCTCAAAGCAGTCTGGGCTGGGGAGGGCCATTTCCCCACACCACCGCCCCCAGAGCCTGGGTGATTGGTCACAGATGCATCAAGTTTTGGCCCCAGAAGACCAGAGCTGAGCCTGACATATCAGAAGATTTGGGTGAGATCTCGCGAGGCCGGGCTCGCTATCTCCGAGGTGTGGATGAGTTCTTCCCGGGTCTGGAGAGAAACCTCATGAGCTGAGGATGAGATATCGGGATGTATGGCTAGAGGTCTCCGGACGTGTGGGTGAGATCTCACGTGATTTGGACGGATCTGGTGAAATTTCCGTGAGAACTGGCTCGATATGGGTGAGATCTAAAAGCTTGGCTTGGCGTCACATGAGATTTCCCTCCCAAATCACGGAGGTACGGTGAAGGAAAGAGGTCTATTTTCTTTCATGTCGAGGGCCTTCTGAGGCTACTGCAGAGAGCATTAAGGTATTGAGAGCTGGGAAGAGCCCCCACGGGGGCTGCCTCTCTGCTCACCATCCTGCAATGGGGACCGTTGTTCCTTCTTTCCCCCTCCACTCTCCTGCTTCTCACACGTCTGGATGAGTGTGAGTCAGCATCCGCCTGGCCCACGTACCGGCCCTTCTTAACTGCTTTAGAGCCAGGATGCTGAAACAACGGGGATTTCGGTGTGAGGCACTTGGTGTCTTTCCAAGGGCCATGTCTGTGACAAATGAGGAAAGTGGAATTCTCGCCACCACTTCCATGCTGTGCCTTTCCGAAGGGCATTCCTGGGACGACGTAGGAAAACAGGAATCTGCCCGACACTTCCATCCGTATCAATCGCTTCCGTGAAGAAGCGTGCACCTGGCCCATCAGTGGTTCCGATGCCTTAGAGCCAGGATGCTGAAACACCAGGGATTGAGGGGTGAGAAACTTTGTGTCTCTCTCAAGGCATTCCTGGGCCCGATTAGGAAAGGACAATTCTGCCCAGCGCTTCCATGTGGACAAATCCCTTGGAGGAATAAGCATCCAGCTGGCCCACCGATGGTTTAGAGGCCGAAGGGCCAGGATGCTGACCAACATGGTTTGAGGTGGGAGACACACTGTGCCTTTCTCAAGGGCTGCCTGTGAACCATTAGGAAAGGAGAATTCCGCCCAACCCTTCCATGTGTATTCACTGTTTCCATTAGGAACACCAGCCATCCCTGCTCCAGAGGGCCTAAACGATCCAGCCAAGGACCAGGGAGTTTGCCACAGGTGCGAAGGATTTTCGGGCCTACGTCTCCAGAAATGGGCCGAGATCTCACGAGATTTGTATGAGATCTCCCCAGATTTTCCCCAAGATCATCTGATGTCTCGCTGAAGGAGAGGTATCGCTTCTTTTTCCTTTTCTGGGTGGTTTCGCCCTGAACAGAATCAGCCTTCATGTTTTGGGTGCGTGCTCACTTTTGGTGCTTAGGATGGCAAATGGCTTCCTCCTTCTCCTCCTGCTTTCCTCATTCCGTCCCTCGAGTTTCGTGTGCAGAGGTATTCACCAGGCCCGTTCATTCCGAATGCAGTCCTCCCTTATTCCCCAGTCCTCCCGCAGGACGTTGCGATACCAGGGATTTAGGTGGGAGACAGCTTCTTTCTTCCCTCACGTGGCGCCTGGGAGCAATTCTCAAAGCGCAGGTATTAGCAGTTCGGCCCCCATCTGGCCTAGGCCTTCCCTAACTGCCTAAGGGGTGCAAAGCCGGCTCTGCTGGCGAGTTCTAGTTCTCCACCCTCCCCCATCTTGTGACTGGGGGATTGGTGACAGACGCATCTGCGGTTGGCCTTAGATATCAGTGGCAGGGCCACAGATCCCACGAGGTCTGGCTGGCCATCCCAGGACGTTTGGCGGCAAAGCAAACGAGGTCTGGCTGGAAATCTCACGAGGTGGGGTTGGAAATCTCACGACGTTCGGCTGGAAATCCCAGGAGGTCGGGCTAGAAAGCTCACGAGGGTGGCCGGGAAACGCGCGACGTATGGCAGGCAAACTCACGAGGTTTGGTGGGAAAACTCATGCGCTTGGGCGGGGAAACTCACGAGGTTTGGCCGGGAAACTCACGGGCTTTGGCCGGGAAACTCACGCGGGTCGGCGGCAATTCTCAAGAGGGTTGTCGGGGAACGTCACAAGGGTTTTCGGGACATCTCCCGCGGTTCGGAGGGACATCTCCCGCGGTTTGGAGGGATAGCACCCCAGGTTTCCTGGCGTATCGGACGAGGCCCAGCGGGATACCTCACGATGTTTGGCGAGATCTCTCCCCAGGTTTGGGGGCTGTCTCGCCAGGGTTGGTGGGAGGCCTTCCCCGGTTTGGCCCGAAATCTCACCAGGTTGGCGGGATATCTCGCCATGTTTGCCTGGAAATCTCACCAGGGTTGGCGGGAAACCTCACCGGGTTGGGCGGGAAATCTCACGGGTTGGGCGGGAGATCTCACCTGATTTGGACCGAGTCTGGTGAGATTTCCATAAGATCTGGCGAGATTTCCCTGAGATCTCGCAAGAGCCGGGCTGTCACCTCAGCAGATTGATCCCCAAATCACCTGAGGTCCGGGGAAGGCAAGAGGTATAGATTCTTTCAACATTTCCGCGGTGTTGTGTGGCTAGTGCACTGAGCTTTAAGGTGTGGAGAGCCAGGGAAAGCGCCCACGGGCCTGCCTCCGTTCTCACCGTCCTGCGGTGGGCCCTTTGGCTTCTGGTTTCCCCTCCTGCTCTCCTGTGCCGGTCACCTCGCCGTGAGTGTGAAGGAGCTTTCCCCTGGCCCATTCATCCCGCATCCAAGCTCCTTTCTTACCTGCTTTAGAGCCAGGATGCTGAAACAACAGGGATTGAGGGAGACACCCTGTGTGTCTTCTTGAAGGGCATGCCTGGGACCAATGAGGAAAGTTGACTGCTGCCCAACCCCTCCGTGTGGGTTCCCTACTGACACTGGGAGCACAGCAATCCCTGCTACGTACGGGTTACAAGATCCGCCCAGGGGCCAGCAAGTTTGCCCCACGGGCGAACGGTTTTTGGCCCTGGATCTCACTAAATGCGCCGTGATCTCCACAGATTTCCATGAGACGTCCCAAGATTTTCCCCAAGATCAGGTGATCTCTGGCTAAAGAAGAGGTGTCTCTTCTTTGTCTTTTTCTGGCTGGTTGTGCGCTCAAGAGAGTCATCCTGAACGTTATCAATGGGTGCCACCTTCTCGTGCCTGGGGTGGCGCATTGCTTTTCCCTCCTGTTCCTGCCTTTCTCACTCCGTCCTTCGGGTTGAGTGTGAAAAACGCTTCAGCGGGCCTGCTCCTTCTGTTTTCAGGGCTCCCTTATTACCCCCACGTCAAAGATGTTGCGATTCCAGGGATTGACGTGGGAGACAAATTGTTGATTCCCTCCTGTTGTGCCTGGGAGTACTTCGACCACTGGAGCTACTGGACGTTGTGCACACTTCTGGAATGTGCCATCCCTAAGCCCCGAAGTGGCTCAAAGCAGTCTGGGCTGGGGAGGGCCATTTCCCCACACCACCGCCCCCAGAGCCTGGGTGATTGGTCACAGATGCATCAAGTTTTGGCCCCAGAAGACCAGAGCTGAGCCTGACATATCAGAAGATTTGGGTGAGATCTCGCGAGGCCGGGCTCGCTATCTCCGAGGTGTGGATGAGTTCTTCCCGGGTCTGGAGAGAAACCTCATGAGCTGAGGATGAGATATCGGGATGTATGGCTAGAGGTCTCCGGACGTGTGGGTGAGATCTCACGTGATTTGGACGGATCTGGTGAAATTTCCGTGAGAACTGGCTCGATATGGGTGAGATCTAAAAGCTTGGCTTGGCGTCACATGAGATTTCCCTCCCAAATCACGGAGGTACGGTGAAGGAAAGAGGTCTATTTTCTTTCATGTCGAGGGCCTTCTGAGGCTACTGCAGAGAGCATTAAGGTATTGAGAGCTGGGAAGAGCCCCCACGGGGGCTGCCTCTCTGCTCACCATCCTGCAATGGGGACCGTTGTTCCTTCTTTCCCCCTCCACTCTCCTGCTTCTCACACGTCTGGATGAGTGTGAGTCAGCATCCGCCTGGCCCACGTACCGGCCCTTCTTAACTGCTTTAGAGCCAGGATGCTGAAACAACGGGGATTTCGGTGTGAGGCACTTGGTGTCTTTCCAAGGGCCATGTCTGTGACAAATGAGGAAAGTGGAATTCTCGCCACCACTTCCATGCTGTGCCTTTCCGAAGGGCATTCCTGGGACGACGTAGGAAAACAGGAATCTGCCCGACACTTCCATCCGTATCAATCGCTTCCGTGAAGAAGCGTGCACCTGGCCCATCAGTGGTTCCGATGCCTTAGAGCCAGGATGCTGAAACACCAGGGATTGAGGGGTGAGAAACTTTGTGTCTCTCTCAAGGCATTCCTGGGCCCGATTAGGAAAGGACAATTCTGCCCAGCGCTTCCATGTGGACAAATCCCTTGGAGGAATAAGCATCCAGCTGGCCCACCGATGGTTTAGAGGCCGAAGGGCCAGGATGCTGACCAACATGGTTTGAGGTGGGAGACACACTGTGCCTTTCTCAAGGGCTGCCTGTGAACCATTAGGAAAGGAGAATTCCGCCCAACCCTTCCATGTGTATTCACTGTTTCCATTAGGAACACCAGCCATCCCTGCTCCAGAGGGCCTAAACGATCCAGCCAAGGACCAGGGAGTTTGCCACAGGTGCGAAGGATTTTCGGGCCTACGTCTCCAGAAATGGGCCGAGATCTCACGAGATTTGTATGAGATCTCCCCAGATTTTCCCCAAGATCATCTGATGTCTCGCTGAAGGAGAGGTATCGCTTCTTTTTCCTTTTCTGGGTGGTTTCGCCCTGAACAGAATCAGCCTTCATGTTTTGGGTGCGTGCTCACTTTTGGTGCTTAGGATGGCAAATCGCTTCCTCCTTCTCCTCCTGCTTTCCTCATTCCGTCCCTCGAGTTTCGTGTGCAGAGGTATTCACCAGGCCCGTTCATTCCGAATGCAGTCCTCCCTTATTCCCCAGTCCTCCCGCAGGACGTTGCGATACCAGGGATTTAGGTGGGAGACAGCTTCTTTCTTCCCTCACGTGGCGCCTGGGAGCAATTCTCAAAGCGCAGGTATTAGCAGTTCGGCCCCCATCTGGCCTAGGCCTTCCCTAACTGCCTAAGGGGTGCAAAGCCGGCTCTGCTGGCGAGTTCTAGTTCTCCACCCTCCCCCATCTTGTGACTGGGGGATTGGTGACAGACGCATCTGCGGTTGGCCTTAGATATCAGTGGCAGGGCCACAGATCCCACGAGGTCTGGCTGGCCATCCCAGGACGTTTGGCGGCAAAGCAAACGAGGTCTGGCTGGAAATCTCACGAGGTGGGGTTGGAAATCTCACGACGTTCGGCTGGAAATCCCAGGAGGTCGGGCTAGAAAGCTCACGAGGGTGGCCGGGAAACGCGCGACGTATGGCAGGCAAACTCACGAGGTTTGGTGGGAAAACTCATGCGCTTGGGCGGGGAAACTCACGAGGTTTGGCCGGGAAACTCACGGGCTTTGGCCGGGAAACTCACGCGGGTCGGCGGCAATTCTCAAGAGGGTTGTCGGGGAACGTCACAAGGGTTTTCGGGACATCTCCCGCGGTTCGGAGGGACATCTCCCGCGGTTTGGAGGGATAGCACCCCAGGTTTCCTGGCGTATCGGACGAGGCCCAGCGGGATACCTCACGATGTTTGGCGAGATCTCTCCCCAGGTTTGGGGGCTGTCTCGCCAGGGTTGGTGGGAGGCCTTCCCCGGTTTGGCCCGAAATCTCACCAGGTTGGCGGGATATCTCGCCATGTTTGCCTGGAAATCTCACCAGGGTTGGCGGGAAACCTCACCGGGTTGGGCGGGAAATCTCACGGGTTGGGCGGGAGATCTCACCTGATTTGGACCGAGTCTGGTGAGATTTCCATAAGATCTGGCGAGATTTCCCTGAGATCTCGCAAGAGCCGGGCTGTCACCTCAGCAGATTGATCCCCAAATCACCTGAGGTCCGGGGAAGGCAAGAGGTATAGATTCTTTCAACATTTCCGCGGTGTTGTGTGGCTAGTGCACTGAGCTTTAAGGTGTGGAGAGCCAGGGAAAGCGCCCACGGGCCTGCCTCCGTTCTCACCGTCCTGCGGTGGGCCCTTTGGCTTCTGGTTTCCCCTCCTGCTCTCCTGTGCCGGTCACCTCGCCGTGAGTGTGAAGGAGCTTTCCCCTGGCCCATTCATCCCGCATCCAAGCTCCTTTCTTACCTGCTTTAGAGCCAGGATGCTGAAACAACAGGGATTGAGGGAGACACCCTGTGTGTCTTCTTGAAGGGCATGCCTGGGACCAATGAGGAAAGTTGACTGCTGCCCAACCCCTCCGTGTGGGTTCCCTACTGACACTGGGAGCACAGCAATCCCTGCTACGTACGGGTTACAAGATCCGCCCAGGGGCCAGCAAGTTTGCCCCACGGGCGAACGGTTTTTGGCCCTGGATCTCACTAAATGCGCCGTGATCTCCACAGATTTCCATGAGACGTCCCAAGATTTTCCCCAAGATCAGGTGATCTCTGGCTAAAGAAGAGGTGTCTCTTCTTTGTCTTTTTCTGGCTGGTTGTGCGCTCAAGAGAGTCATCCTGAACGTTATCAATGGGTGCCACCTTCTCGTGCCTGGGGTGGCGCATTGCTTTTCCCTCCTGTTCCTGCCTTTCTCACTCCGTCCTTCGGGTTGAGTGTGAAAAACGCTTCAGCGGGCCTGCTCCTTCTGTTTTCAGGGCTCCCTTATTACCCCCACGTCAAAGATGTTGCGATTCCAGGGATTGACGTGGGAGACAAATTGTTGATTCCCTCCTGTTGTGCCTGGGAGTACTTCGACCACTGGAGCTACTGGACGTTGTGCACACTTCTGGAATGTGCCATCCCTAAGCCCCGAAGTGGCTCAAAGCAGTCTGGGCTGGGGAGGGCCATTTCCCCACACCACCGCCCCCAGAGCCTGGGTGATTGGTCACAGATGCATCAAGTTTTGGCCCCAGAAGACAAGAGCTGAGCCTGCCATATCAGAAGATTTGGGTGAGATCTCGCGAGGCCGGGCTCGCTATCTCCGAGGTGTGGATGAGTTCTTCCCGGGTCTGGAGAGAAACCTCATGAGCTGAGGATGACATATCGGGATGTATGGCTAGAGGTCTCCGGACGTGTGGGTGAGATCTCACGTGATTTGGACGGATCTGGTGAAATTTCCGTGAGAACTGGCTCGATATGGGTGAGATCTAAAAGCTTGGCTTGGCGTCACATGAGATTTCCCTCCCAAATCACGGAGGTACGGTGAAGGAAAGAGGTCTATTTTCTTTCATGTCGAGGGCCTTCTGAGGCTACTGCAGAGAGCATTAAGGTATTGAGAGCTGGGAAGAGCCCCCACGGGGGCTGCCTCTCTGCTCACCATCCTGCAATGGGGACCGTTGTTCCTTCTTTCCCCCTCCACTCTCCTGCTTCTCACACGTCTGGATGAGTGTGAGTCAGCATCCGCCTGGCCCACGTACCGGCCCTTCTTAACTGCTTTAGAGCCAGGATGCTGAAACAACGGGGATTTCGGTGTGAGGCACTTGGTGTCTTTCCAAGGGCCATGTCTGTGACAAATGAGGAAAGTGGAATTCTCGCCACCACTTCCATGCTGTGCCTTTCCGAAGGGCATTCCTGGGACGACGTAGGAAAACAGGAATCTGCCCGACACTTCCATCCGTATCAATCGCTTCCGTGAAGAAGCGTGCACCTGGCCCATCAGTGGTTCCGATGCCTTAGAGCCAGGATGCTGAAACACCAGGGATTGAGGGGTGAGAAACTTTGTGTCTCTCTCAAGGCATTCCTGGGCCCGATTAGGAAAGGACAATTCTGCCCAGCGCTTCCATGTGGACAAATCCCTTGGAGGAATAAGCATCCAGCTGGCCCACCGATGGTTTAGAGGCCGAAGGGCCAGGATGCTGACCAACATGGTTTGAGGTGGGAGACACACTGTGCCTTTCTCAAGGGCTGCCTGTGAACCATTAGGAAAGGAGAATTCCGCCCAACCCTTCCATGTGTATTCACTGTTTCCATTAGGAACACCAGCCATCCCTGCTCCAGAGGGCCTAAACGATCCAGCCAAGGACCAGGGAGTTTGCCACAGGTGCGAAGGATTTTCGGGCCTACGTCTCCAGAAATGGGCCGAGATCTCACGAGATTTGTATGAGATCTCCCCAGATTTTCCCCAAGATCATCTGATGTCTCGCTGAAGGAGAGGTATCGCTTCTTTTTCCTTTTCTGGGTGGTTTCGCCCTGAACAGAATCAGCCTTCATGTTTTGGGTGCGTGCTCACTTTTGGTGCTTAGGATGGCAAATGGCTTCCTCCTTCTCCTCCTGCTTTCCTCATTCCGTCCCTCGAGTTTCGTGTGCAGAGGTATTGACCAGGCCCGTTCATTCCGAATGCAGTCCTCCCTTATTCCCCAGTCCTCCCGCAGGACGTTGCGATACCAGGGATTTAGGTGGGAGACAGCTTCTTTCTTCCCTCACGTGGCGCCTGGGAGCAATTCTCAAAGCGCAGGTATTAGCAGTTCGGCCCCCATCTGGCCTAGGCCTTCCCTAACTGCCTAAGGGGTGCAAAGCCGGCTCTGCTGGCGAGTTCTAGTTCTCCACCCTCCCCCATCTTGTGACTGGGGGATTGGTGACAGACGCATCTGCGGTTGGCCTTAGATATCAGTGGCAGGGCCACAGATCCCACGAGGTCTGGCTGGCCATCCCAGGACGTTTGGCGGCAAAGCAAACGAGGTCTGGCTGGAAATCTCACGAGGTGGGGTTGGAAATCTCACGACGTTCGGCTGGAAATCCCAGGAGGTCGGGCTAGAAAGCTCACGAGGGTGGCCGGGAAACGCGCGACGTATGGCAGGCAAACTCACGAGGTTTGGTGGGAAAACTCATGCGCTTGGGCGGGGAAACTCACGAGGTTTGGCCGGGAAACTCACGGGCTTTGGCCGGGAAACTCACGCGGGTCGGCGGCAATTCTCAAGAGGGTTGTCGGGGAACGTCACAAGGGTTTTCGGGACATCTCCCGCGGTTCGGAGGGACATCTCCCGCGGTTTGGAGGGATAGCACCCCAGGTTTCCTGGCGTATCGGACGAGGCCCAGCGGGATACCTCACGATGTTTGGCGAGATCTCTCCCCAGGTTTGGGGGCTGTCTCGCCAGGGTTGGTGGGAGGCCTTCCCCGGTTTGGCCCGAAATCTCACCAGGTTGGCGGGATATCTCGCCATGTTTGCCTGGAAATCTCACCAGGGTTGGCGGGAAACCTCACCGGGTTGGGCGGGAAATCTCACGGGTTGGGCGGGAGATCTCACCTGATTTGGACCGAGTCTGGTGAGATTTCCATAAGATCTGGCGAGATTTCCCTGAGATCTCGCAAGAGCCGGGCTGTCACCTCAGCAGATTGATCCCCAAATCACCTGAGGTCCGGGGAAGGCAAGAGGTATAGATTCTTTCAACATTTCCGCGGTGTTGTGTGGCTAGTGCACTGAGCTTTAAGGTGTGGAGAGCCAGGGAAAGCGCCCACGGGCCTGCCTCCGTTCTCACCGTCCTGCGGTGGGCCCTTTGGCTTCTGGTTTCCCCTCCTGCTCTCCTGTGCCGGTCACCTCGCCGTGAGTGTGAAGGAGCTTTCCCCTGGCCCATTCATCCCGCATCCAAGCTCCTTTCTTACCTGCTTTAGAGCCAGGATGCTGAAACAACAGGGATTGAGGGAGACACCCTGTGTGTCTTCTTGAAGGGCATGCCTGGGACCAATGAGGAAAGTTGACTGCTGCCCAACCCCTCCGTGTGGGTTCCCTACTGACACTGGGAGCACAGCAATCCCTGCTACGTACGGGTTACAAGATCCGCCCAGGGGCCAGCAAGTTTGCCCCACGGGCGAACGGTTTTTGGCCCTGGATCTCACTAAATGCGCCGTGATCTCCACAGATTTCCATGAGACGTCCCAAGATTTTCCCCAAGATCAGGTGATCTCTGGCTAAAGAAGAGGTGTCTCTTCTTTGTCTTTTTCTGGCTGGTTGTGCGCTCAAGAGAGTCATCCTGAACGTTATCAATGGGTGCCACCTTCTCGTGCCTGGGGTGGCGCATTGCTTTTCCCTCCTGTTCCTGCCTTTCTCACTCCGTCCTTCGGGTTGAGTGTGAAAAACGCTTCAGCGGGCCTGCTCCTTCTGTTTTCAGGGCTCCCTTATTACCCCCACGTCAAAGATGTTGCGATTCCAGGGATTGACGTGGGAGACAAATTGTTGATTCCCTCCTGTTGTGCCTGGGAGTACTTCGACCACTGGAGCTACTGGACGTTGTGCACACTTCTGGAATGTGCCATCCCTAAGCCCCGAAGTGGCTCAAAGCAGTCTGGGCTGGGGAGGGCCATTTCCCCACACCACCGCCCCCAGAGCCTGGGTGATTGGTCACAGATGCATCAAGTTTTGGCCCCAGAAGACCAGAGCTGAGCCTGCCATATCAGAAGATTTGGGTGAGATCTCGCGAGGCCGGGCTCGCTATCTCCGAGGTGTGGATGAGTTCTTCCCGGGTCTGGAGAGAAACCTCATGAGCTGAGGATGACATATCGGGATGTATGGCTAGAGGTCTCCGGACGTGTGGGTGAGATCTCACGTGATTTGGACGGATCTGGTGAAATTTCCGTGAGAACTGGCTCGATATGGGTGAGATCTAAAAGCTTGGCTTGGCGTCACATGAGATTTCCCTCCCAAATCACGGAGGTACGGTGAAGGAAAGAGGTCTATTTTCTTTCATGTCGAGGGCCTTCTGAGGCTACTGCAGAGAGCATTAAGGTATTGAGAGCTGGGAAGAGCCCCCACGGGGGCTGCCTCTCTGCTCACCATCCTGCAATGGGGACCGTTGTTCCTTCTTTCCCCCTCCACTCTCCTGCTTCTCACACGTCTGGATGAGTGTGAGTCAGCATCCGCCTGGCCCACGTACCGGCCCTTCTTAACTGCTTTAGAGCCAGGATGCTGAAACAACGGGGATTTCGGTGTGAGGCACTTGGTGTCTTTCCAAGGGCCATGTCTGTGACAAATGAGGAAAGTGGAATTCTCGCCACCACTTCCATGCTGTGCCTTTCCGAAGGGCATTCCTGGGACGACGTAGGAAAACAGGAATCTGCCCGACACTTCCATCCGTATCAATCGCTTCCGTGAAGAAGCGTGCACCTGGCCCATCAGTGGTTCCGATGCCTTAGAGCCAGGATGCTGAAACACCAGGGATTGAGGGGTGAGAAACTTTGTGTCTCTCTCAAGGCATTCCTGGGCCCGATTAGGAAAGGACAATTCTGCCCAGCGCTTCCATGTGGACAAATCCCTTGGAGGAATAAGCATCCAGCTGGCCCACCGATGGTTTAGAGGCCGAAGGGCCAGGATGCTGACCAACATGGTTTGAGGTGGGAGACACACTGTGCCTTTCTCAAGGGCTGCCTGTGAACCATTAGGAAAGGAGAATTCCGCCCAACCCTTCCATGTGTATTCACTGTTTCCATTAGGAACACCAGCCATCCCTGCTCCAGAGGGCCTAAACGATCCAGCCAAGGACCAGGGAGTTTGCCACAGGTGCGAAGGATTTTCGGGCCTACGTCTCCAGAAATGGGCCGAGATCTCACGAGATTTGTATGAGATCTCCCCAGATTTTCCCCAAGATCATCTGATGTCTCGCTGAAGGAGAGGTATCGCTTCTTTTTCCTTTTCTGGGTGGTTTCGCCCTGAACAGAATCAGCCTTCATGTTTTGGGTGCGTGCTCACTTTTGGTGCTTAGGATGGCAAATCGCTTCCTCCTTCTCCTCCTGCTTTCCTCATTCCGTCCCTCGAGTTTCGTGTGCAGAGGTATTCACCAGGCCCGTTCATTCCGAATGCAGTCCTCCCTTATTCCCCAGTCCTCCCGCAGGACGTTGCGATACCAGGGATTTAGGTGGGAGACAGCTTCTTTCTTCCCTCACGTGGCGCCTGGGAGCAATTCTCAAAGCGCAGGTATTAGCAGTTCGGCCCCCATCTGGCCTAGGCCTTCCCTAACTGCCTAAGGGGTGCAAAGCCGGCTCTGCTGGCGAGTTCTAGTTCTCCACCCTCCCCCATCTTGTGACTGGGGGATTGGTGACAGACGCATCTGCGGTTGGCCTTAGATATCAGTGGCAGGGCCACAGATCCCACGAGGTCTGGCTGGCCATCCCAGGACGTTTGGCGGCAAAGCAAACGAGGTCTGGCTGGAAATCTCACGAGGTGGGGTTGGAAATCTCACGACGTTCGGCTGGAAATCCCAGGAGGTCGGGCTAGAAAGCTCACGAGGGTGGCCGGGAAACGCGCGACGTATGGCAGGCAAACTCACGAGGTTTGGTGGGAAAACTCATGCGCTTGGGCGGGGAAACTCACGAGGTTTGGCCGGGAAACTCACGGGCTTTGGCCGGGAAACTCACGCGGGTCGGCGGCAATTCTCAAGAGGGTTGTCGGGGAACGTCACAAGGGTTTTCGGGACATCTCCCGCGGTTCGGAGGGACATCTCCCGCGGTTTGGAGGGATAGCACCCCAGGTTTCCTGGCGTATCGGACGAGGCCCAGCGGGATACCTCACGATGTTTGGCGAGATCTCTCCCCAGGTTTGGGGGCTGTCTCGCCAGGGTTGGTGGGAGGCCTTCCCCGGTTTGGCCCGAAATCTCACCAGGTTGGCGGGATATCTCGCCATGTTTGCCTGGAAATCTCACCAGGGTTGGCGGGAAACCTCACCGGGTTGGGCGGGAAATCTCACGGGTTGGGCGGGAGATCTCACCTGATTTGGACCGAGTCTGGTGAGATTTCCATAAGATCTGGCGAGATTTCCCTGAGATCTCGCAAGAGCCGGGCTGTCACCTCAGCAGATTGATCCCCAAATCACCTGAGGTCCGGGGAAGGCAAGAGGTATAGATTCTTTCAACATTTCCGCGGTGTTGTGTGGCTAGTGCACTGAGCTTTAAGGTGTGGAGAGCCAGGGAAAGCGCCCACGGGCCTGCCTCCGTTCTCACCGTCCTGCGGTGGGCCCTTTGGCTTCTGGTTTCCCCTCCTGCTCTCCTGTGCCGGTCACCTCGCCGTGAGTGTGAAGGAGCTTTCCCCTGGCCCATTCATCCCGCATCCAAGCTCCTTTCTTACCTGCTTTAGAGCCAGGATGCTGAAACAACAGGGATTGAGGGAGACACCCTGTGTGTCTTCTTGAAGGGCATGCCTGGGACCAATGAGGAAAGTTGACTGCTGCCCAACCCCTCCGTGTGGGTTCCCTACTGACACTGGGAGCACAGCAATCCCTGCTACGTACGGGTTACAAGATCCGCCCAGGGGCCAGCAAGTTTGCCCCACGGGCGAACGGTTTTTGGCCCTGGATCTCACTAAATGCGCCGTGATCTCCACAGATTTCCATGAGACGTCCCAAGATTTTCCCCAAGATCAGGTGATCTCTGGCTAAAGAAGAGGTGTCTCTTCTTTGTCTTTTTCTGGCTGGTTGTGCGCTCAAGAGAGTCATCCTGAACGTTATCAATGGGTGCCACCTTCTCGTGCCTGGGGTGGCGCATTGCTTTTCCCTCCTGTTCCTGCCTTTCTCACTCCGTCCTTCGGGTTGAGTGTGAAAAACGCTTCAGCGGGCCTGCTCCTTCTGTTTTCAGGGCTCCCTTATTACCCCCACGTCAAAGATGTTGCGATTCCAGGGATTGACGTGGGAGACAAATTGTTGATTCCCTCCTGTTGTGCCTGGGAGTACTTCGACCACTGGAGCTACTGGACGTTGTGCACACTTCTGGAATGTGCCATCCCTAAGCCCCGAAGTGGCTCAAAGCAGTCTGGGCTGGGGAGGGCCATTTCCCCACACCACCGCCCCCAGAGCCTGGGTGATTGGTCACAGATGCATCAAGTTTTGGCCCCAGAAGACCAGAGCTGAGCCTGACATATCAGAAGATTTGGGTGAGATCTCGCGAGGCCGGGCTCGCTATCTCCGAGGTGTGGATGAGTTCTTCCCGGGTCTGGAGAGAAACCTCATGAGCTGAGGATGACATATCGGGATGTATGGCTAGAGGTCTCCGGACGTGTGGGTGAGATCTCACGTGATTTGGACGGATCTGGTGAAATTTCCGTGAGAACTGGCTCGATATGGGTGAGATCTAAAAGCTTGGCTTGGCGTCACATGAGATTTCCCTCCCAAATCACGGAGGTACGGTGAAGGAAAGAGGTCTATTTTCTTTCATGTCGAGGGCCTTCTGAGGCTACTGCAGAGAGCATTAAGGTATTGAGAGCTGGGAAGAGCCCCCACGGGGGCTGCCTCTCTGCTCACCATCCTGCAATGGGGACCGTTGTTCCTTCTTTCCCCCTCCACTCTCCTGCTTCTCACACGTCTGGATGAGTGTGAGTCAGCATCCGCCTGGCCCACGTACCGGCCCTTCTTAACTGCTTTAGAGCCAGGATGCTGAAACAACGGGGATTTCGGTGTGAGGCACTTGGTGTCTTTCCAAGGGCCATGTCTGTGACAAATGAGGAAAGTGGAATTCTCGCCACCACTTCCATGCTGTGCCTTTCCGAAGGGCATTCCTGGGACGACGTAGGAAAACAGGAATCTGCCCGACACTTCCATCCGTATCAATCGCTTCCGTGAAGAAGCGTGCACCTGGCCCATCAGTGGTTCCGATGCCTTAGAGCCAGGATGCTGAAACACCAGGGATTGAGGGGTGAGAAACTTTGTGTCTCTCTCAAGGCATTCCTGGGCCCGATTAGGAAAGGACAATTCTGCCCAGCGCTTCCATGTGGACAAATCCCTTGGAGGAATAAGCATCCAGCTGGCCCACCGATGGTTTAGAGGCCGAAGGGCCAGGATGCTGACCAACATGGTTTGAGGTGGGAGACACACTGTGCCTTTCTCAAGGGCTGCCTGTGAACCATTAGGAAAGGAGAATTCCGCCCAACCCTTCCATGTGTATTCACTGTTTCCATTAGGAACACCAGCCATCCCTGCTCCAGAGGGCCTAAACGATCCAGCCAAGGACCAGGGAGTTTGCCACAGGTGCGAAGGATTTTCGGGCCTACGTCTCCAGAAATGGGCCGAGATCTCACGAGATTTGTATGAGATCTCCCCAGATTTTCCCCAAGATCATCTGATGTCTCGCTGAAGGAGAGGTATCGCTTCTTTTTCCTTTTCTGGGTGGTTTCGCCCTGAACAGAATCAGCCTTCATGTTTTGGGTGCGTGCTCACTTTTGGTGCTTAGGATGGCAAATGGCTTCCTCCTTCTCCTCCTGCTTTCCTCATTCCGTCCCTCGAGTTTCGTGTGCAGAGGTATTGACCAGGCCCGTTCATTCCGAATGCAGTCCTCCCTTATTCCCCAGTCCTCCCGCAGGACGTTGCGATACCAGGGATTTAGGTGGGAGACAGCTTCTTTCTTCCCTCACGTGGCGCCTGGGAGCAATTCTCAAAGCGCAGGTATTAGCAGTTCGGCCCCCATCTGGCCTAGGCCTTCCCTAACTGCCTAAGGGGTGCAAAGCCGGCTCTGCTGGCGAGTTCTAGTTCTCCACCCTCCCCCATCTTGTGACTGGGGGATTGGTGACAGACGCATCTGCGGTTGGCCTTAGATATCAGTGGCAGGGCCACAGATCCCACGAGGTCTGGCTGGCCATCCCAGGACGTTTGGCGGCAAAGCAAACGAGGTCTGGCTGGAAATCTCACGAGGTGGGGTTGGAAATCTCACGACGTTCGGCTGGAAATCCCAGGAGGTCGGGCTAGAAAGCTCACGAGGGTGGCCGGGAAACGCGCGACGTATGGCAGGCAAACTCACGAGGTTTGGTGGGAAAACTCATGCGCTTGGGCGGGGAAACTCACGAGGTTTGGCCGGGAAACTCACGGGCTTTGGCCGGGAAACTCACGCGGGTCGGCGGCAATTCTCAAGAGGGTTGTCGGGGAACGTCACAAGGGTTTTCGGGACATCTCCCGCGGTTCGGAGGGACATCTCCCGCGGTTTGGAGGGATAGCACCCCAGGTTTCCTGGCGTATCGGACGAGGCCCAGCGGGATACCTCACGATGTTTGGCGAGATCTCTCCCCAGGTTTGGGGGCTGTCTCGCCAGGGTTGGTGGGAGGCCTTCCCCGGTTTGGCCCGAAATCTCACCAGGTTGGCGGGATATCTCGCCATGTTTGCCTGGAAATCTCACCAGGGTTGGCGGGAAACCTCACCGGGTTGGGCGGGAAATCTCACGGGTTGGGCGGGAGATCTCACCTGATTTGGACCGAGTCTGGTGAGATTTCCATAAGATCTGGCGAGATTTCCCTGAGATCTCGCAAGAGCCGGGCTGTCACCTCAGCAGATTGATCCCCAAATCACCTGAGGTCCGGGGAAGGCAAGAGGTATAGATTCTTTCAACATTTCCGCGGTGTTGTGTGGCTAGTGCACTGAGCTTTAAGGTGTGGAGAGCCAGGGAAAGCGCCCACGGGCCTGCCTCCGTTCTCACCGTCCTGCGGTGGGCCCTTTGGCTTCTGGTTTCCCCTCCTGCTCTCCTGTGCCGGTCACCTCGCCGTGAGTGTGAAGCAGCTTTGCCCTGGCCCATTCATCCCGCATCCAAGCTCCTTTCTTACCTGCTTTAGAGCCAGGATGCTGAAACAACAGGGATTGAGGGAGACACCCTGTGTGTCTTCTTGAAGGGCATGCCTGGGACCAATGAGGAAAGTTGACTGCTGCCCAACCCCTCCGTGTGGGTTCCCTACTGACACTGGGAGCACAGCAATCCCTGCTACGTACGGGTTACAAGATCCGCCCAGGGGCCAGCAAGTTTGCCCCACGGGCGAACGGTTTTTGGCCCTGGATCTCACTAAATGCGCCGTGATCTCCACAGATTTCCATGAGACGTCCCAAGATTTTCCCCAAGATCAGGTGATCTCTGGCTAAAGAAGAGGTGTCTCTTCTTTGTCTTTTTCTGGCTGGTTGTGCGCTCAAGAGAGTCATCCTGAACGTTATCAATGGGTGCCACCTTCTCGTGCCTGGGGTGGCGCATTGCTTTTCCCTCCTGTTCCTGCCTTTCTCACTCCGTCCTTCGGGTTGAGTGTGAAAAACGCTTCAGCGGGCCTGCTCCTTCTGTTTTCAGGGCTCCCTTATTACCCCCACGTCAAAGATGTTGCGATTCCAGGGATTGACGTGGGAGACAAATTGTTGATTCCCTCCTGTTGTGCCTGGGAGTACTTCGACCACTGGAGCTACTGGACGTTGTGCACACTTCTGGAATGTGCCATCCCTAAGCCCCGAAGTGGCTCAAAGCAGTCTGGGCTGGGGAGGGCCATTTCCCCACACCACCGCCCCCAGAGCCTGGGTGATTGGTCACAGATGCATCAAGTTTTGGCCCCAGAAGACCAGAGCTGAGCCTGCCATATCAGAAGATTTGGGTGAGATCTCGCGAGGCCGGGCTCGCTATCTCCGAGGTGTGGATGAGTTCTTCCCGGGTCTGGAGAGAAACCTCATGAGCTGAGGATGACATATCGGGATGTATGGCTAGAGGTCTCCGGACGTGTGGGTGAGATCTCACGTGATTTGGACGGATCTGGTGAAATTTCCGTGAGAACTGGCTCGATATGGGTGAGATCTAAAAGCTTGGCTTGGCGTCACATGAGATTTCCCTCCCAAATCACGGAGGTACGGTGAAGGAAAGAGGTCTATTTTCTTTCATGTCGAGGGCCTTCTGAGGCTACTGCAGAGAGCATTAAGGTATTGAGAGCTGGGAAGAGCCCCCACGGGGGCTGCCTCTCTGCTCACCATCCTGCAATGGGGACCGTTGTTCCTTCTTTCCCCCTCCACTCTCCTGCTTCTCACACGTCTGGATGAGTGTGAGTCAGCATCCGCCTGGCCCACGTACCGGCCCTTCTTAACTGCTTTAGAGCCAGGATGCTGAAACAACGGGGATTTCGGTGTGAGGCACTTGGTGTCTTTCCAAGGGCCATGTCTGTGACAAATGAGGAAAGTGGAATTCTCGCCACCACTTCCATGCTGTGCCTTTCCGAAGGGCATTCCTGGGACGACGTAGGAAAACAGGAATCTGCCCGACACTTCCATCCGTATCAATCGCTTCCGTGAAGAAGCGTGCACCTGGCCCATCAGTGGTTCCGATGCCTTAGAGCCAGGATGCTGAAACACCAGGGATTGAGGGGTGAGAAACTTTGTGTCTCTCTCAAGGCATTCCTGGGCCCGATTAGGAAAGGACAATTCTGCCCAGCGCTTCCATGTGGACAAATCCCTTGGAGGAATAAGCATCCAGCTGGCCCACCGATGGTTTAGAGGCCGAAGGGCCAGGATGCTGACCAACATGGTTTGAGGTGGGAGACACACTGTGCCTTTCTCAAGGGCTGCCTGTGAACCATTAGGAAAGGAGAATTCCGCCCAACCCTTCCATGTGTATTCACTGTTTCCATTAGGAACACCAGCCATCCCTGCTCCAGAGGGCCTAAACGATCCAGCCAAGGACCAGGGAGTTTGCCACAGGTGCGAAGGATTTTCGGGCCTACGTCTCCAGAAATGGGCCGAGATCTCACGAGATTTGTATGAGATCTCCCCAGATTTTCCCCAAGATCATCTGATGTCTCGCTGAAGGAGAGGTATCGCTTCTTTTTCCTTTTCTGGGTGGTTTCGCCCTGAACAGAATCAGCCTTCATGTTTTGGGTGCGTGCTCACTTTTGGTGCTTAGGATGGCAAATCGCTTCCTCCTTCTCCTCCTGCTTTCCTCATTCCGTCCCTCGAGTTTCGTGTGCAGAGGTATTCACCAGGCCCGTTCATTCCGAATGCAGTCCTCCCTTATTCCCCAGTCCTCCCGCAGGACGTTGCGATACCAGGGATTTAGGTGGGAGACAGCTTCTTTCTTCCCTCACGTGGCGCCTGGGAGCAATTCTCAAAGCGCAGGTATTAGCAGTTCGGCCCCCATCTGGCCTAGGCCTTCCCTAACTGCCTAAGGGGTGCAAAGCCGGCTCTGCTGGCGAGTTCTAGTTCTCCACCCTCCCCCATCTTGTGACTGGGGGATTGGTGACAGACGCATCTGCGGTTGGCCTTAGATATCAGTGGCAGGGCCACAGATCCCACGAGGTCTGGCTGGCCATCCCAGGACGTTTGGCGGCAAAGCAAACGAGGTCTGGCTGGAAATCTCACGAGGTGGGGTTGGAAATCTCACGACGTTCGGCTGGAAATCCCAGGAGGTCGGGCTAGAAAGCTCACGAGGGTGGCCGGGAAACGCGCGACGTATGGCAGGCAAACTCACGAGGTTTGGTGGGAAAACTCATGCGCTTGGGCGGGGAAACTCACGAGGTTTGGCCGGGAAACTCACGGGCTTTGGCCGGGAAACTCACGCGGGTCGGCGGCAATTCTCAAGAGGGTTGTCGGGGAACGTCACAAGGGTTTTCGGGACATCTCCCGCGGTTCGGAGGGACATCTCCCGCGGTTTGGAGGGATAGCACCCCAGGTTTCCTGGCGTATCGGACGAGGCCCAGCGGGATACCTCACGATGTTTGGCGAGATCTCTCCCCAGGTTTGGGGGCTGTCTCGCCAGGGTTGGTGGGAGGCCTTCCCCGGTTTGGCCCGAAATCTCACCAGGTTGGCGGGATATCTCGCCATGTTTGCCTGGAAATCTCACCAGGGTTGGCGGGAAACCTCACCGGGTTGGGCGGGAAATCTCACGGGTTGGGCGGGAGATCTCACCTGATTTGGACCGAGTCTGGTGAGATTTCCATAAGATCTGGCGAGATTTCCCTGAGATCTCGCAAGAGCCGGGCTGTCACCTCAGCAGATTGATCCCCAAATCACCTGAGGTCCGGGGAAGGCAAGAGGTATAGATTCTTTCAACATTTCCGCGGTGTTGTGTGGCTAGTGCACTGAGCTTTAAGGTGTGGAGAGCCAGGGAAAGCGCCCACGGGCCTGCCTCCGTTCTCACCGTCCTGCGGTGGGCCCTTTGGCTTCTGGTTTCCCCTCCTGCTCTCCTGTGCCGGTCACCTCGCCGTGAGTGTGAAGCAGCTTTGCCCTGGCCCATTCATCCCGCATCCAAGCTCCTTTCTTACCTGCTTTAGAGCCAGGATGCTGAAACAACAGGGATTGAGGGAGACACCCTGTGTGTCTTCTTGAAGGGCATGCCTGGGACCAATGAGGAAAGTTGACTGCTGCCCAACCCCTCCGTGTGGGTTCCCTACTGACACTGGGAGCACAGCAATCCCTGCTACGTACGGGTTACAAGATCCGCCCAGGGGCCAGCAAGTTTGCCCCACGGGCGAACGGTTTTTGGCCCTGGATCTCACTAAATGCGCCGTGATCTCCACAGATTTCCATGAGACGTCCCAAGATTTTCCCCAAGATCAGGTGATCTCTGGCTAAAGAAGAGGTGTCTCTTCTTTGTCTTTTTCTGGCTGGTTGTGCGCTCAAGAGAGTCATCCTGAACGTTATCAATGGGTGCCACCTTCTCGTGCCTGGGGTGGCGCATTGCTTTTCCCTCCTGTTCCTGCCTTTCTCACTCCGTCCTTCGGGTTGAGTGTGAAAAACGCTTCAGCGGGCCTGCTCCTTCTGTTTTCAGGGCTCCCTTATTACCCCCACGTCAAAGATGTTGCGATTCCAGGGATTGACGTGGGAGACAAATTGTTGATTCCCTCCTGTTGTGCCTGGGAGTACTTCGACCACTGGAGCTACTGGACGTTGTGCACACTTCTGGAATGTGCCATCCCTAAGCCCCGAAGTGGCTCAAAGCAGTCTGGGCTGGGGAGGGCCATTTCCCCACACCACCGCCCCCAGAGCCTGGGTGATTGGTCACAGATGCATCAAGTTTTGGCCCCAGAAGACCAGAGCTGAGCCTGCCATATCAGAAGATTTGGGTGAGATCTCGCGAGGCCGGGCTCGCTATCTCCGAGGTGTGGATGAGTTCTTCCCGGGTCTGGAGAGAAACCTCATGAGCTGAGGATGAGATATCGGGATGTATGGCTAGAGGTCTCCGGACGTGTGGGTGAGATCTCACGTGATTTGGACGGATCTGGTGAAATTTCCGTGAGAACTGGCTCGATATGGGTGAGATCTAAAAGCTTGGCTTGGCGTCACATGAGATTTCCCTCCCAAATCACGGAGGTACGGTGAAGGAAAGAGGTCTATTTTCTTTCATGTCGAGGGCCTTCTGAGGCTACTGCAGAGAGCATTAAGGTATTGAGAGCTGGGAAGAGCCCCCACGGGGGCTGCCTCTCTGCTCACCATCCTGCAATGGGGACCGTTGTTCCTTCTTTCCCCCTCCACTCTCCTGCTTCTCACACGTCTGGATGAGTGTGAGTCAGCATCCGCCTGGCCCACGTACCGGCCCTTCTTAACTGCTTTAGAGCCAGGATGCTGAAACAACGGGGATTTCGGTGTGAGGCACTTGGTGTCTTTCCAAGGGCCATGTCTGTGACAAATGAGGAAAGTGGAATTCTCGCCACCACTTCCATGCTGTGCCTTTCCGAAGGGCATTCCTGGGACGACGTAGGAAAACAGGAATCTGCCCGACACTTCCATCCGTATCAATCGCTTCCGTGAAGAAGCGTGCACCTGGCCCATCAGTGGTTCCGATGCCTTAGAGCCAGGATGCTGAAACACCAGGGATTGAGGGGTGAGAAACTTTGTGTCTCTCTCAAGGCATTCCTGGGCCCGATTAGGAAAGGACAATTCTGCCCAGCGCTTCCATGTGGACAAATCCCTTGGAGGAATAAGCATCCAGCTGGCCCACCGATGGTTTAGAGGCCGAAGGGCCAGGATGCTGACCAACATGGTTTGAGGTGGGAGACACACTGTGCCTTTCTCAAGGGCTGCCTGTGAACCATTAGGAAAGGAGAATTCCGCCCAACCCTTCCATGTGTATTCACTGTTTCCATTAGGAACACCAGCCATCCCTGCTCCAGAGGGCCTAAACGATCCAGCCAAGGACCAGGGAGTTTGCCACAGGTGCGAAGGATTTTCGGGCCTACGTCTCCAGAAATGGGCCGAGATCTCACGAGATTTGTATGAGATCTCCCCAGATTTTCCCCAAGATCATCTGATGTCTCGCTGAAGGAGAGGTATCGCTTCTTTTTCCTTTTCTGGGTGGTTTCGCCCTGAACAGAATCAGCCTTCATGTTTTGGGTGCGTGCTCACTTTTGGTGCTTAGGATGGCAAATGGCTTCCTCCTTCTCCTCCTGCTTTCCTCATTCCGTCCCTCGAGTTTCGTGTGCAGAGGTATTCACCAGGCCCGTTCATTCCGAATGCAGTCCTCCCTTATTCCCCAGTCCTCCCGCAGGACGTTGCGATACCAGGGATTTAGGTGGGAGACAGCTTCTTTCTTCCCTCACGTGGCGCCTGGGAGCAATTCTCAAAGCGCAGGTATTAGCAGTTCGGCCCCCATCTGGCCTAGGCCTTCCCTAACTGCCTAAGGGGTGCAAAGCCGGCTCTGCTGGCGAGTTCTAGTTCTCCACCCTCCCCCATCTTGTGACTGGGGGATTGGTGACAGACGCATCTGCGGTTGGCCTTAGATATCAGTGGCAGGGCCACAGATCCCACGAGGTCTGGCTGGCCATCCCAGGACGTTTGGCGGCAAAGCAAACGAGGTCTGGCTGGAAATCTCACGAGGTGGGGTTGGAAATCTCACGACGTTCGGCTGGAAATCCCAGGAGGTCGGGCTAGAAAGCTCACGAGGGTGGCCGGGAAACGCGCGACGTATGGCAGGCAAACTCACGAGGTTTGGTGGGAAAACTCATGCGCTTGGGCGGGGAAACTCACGAGGTTTGGCCGGGAAACTCACGGGCTTTGGCCGGGAAACTCACGCGGGTCGGCGGCAATTCTCAAGAGGGTTGTCGGGGAACGTCACAAGGGTTTTCGGGACATCTCCCGCGGTTCGGAGGGACATCTCCCGCGGTTTGGAGGGATAGCACCCCAGGTTTCCTGGCGTATCGGACGAGGCCCAGCGGGATACCTCACGATGTTTGGCGAGATCTCTCCCCAGGTTTGGGGGCTGTCTCGCCAGGGTTGGTGGGAGGCCTTCCCCGGTTTGGCCCGAAATCTCACCAGGTTGGCGGGATATCTCGCCATGTTTGCCTGGAAATCTCACCAGGGTTGGCGGGAAACCTCACCGGGTTGGGCGGGAAATCTCACGGGTTGGGCGGGAGATCTCACCTGATTTGGACCGAGTCTGGTGAGATTTCCATAAGATCTGGCGAGATTTCCCTGAGATCTCGCAAGAGCCGGGCTGTCACCTCAGCAGATTGATCCCCAAATCACCTGAGGTCCGGGGAAGGCAAGAGGTATAGATTCTTTCAACATTTCCGCGGTGTTGTGTGGCTAGTGCACTGAGCTTTAAGGTGTGGAGAGCCAGGGAAAGCGCCCACGGGCCTGCCTCCGTTCTCACCGTCCTGCGGTGGGCCCTTTGGCTTCTGGTTTCCCCTCCTGCTCTCCTGTGCCGGTCACCTCGCCGTGAGTGTGAAGGAGCTTTCCCCTGGCCCATTCATCCCGCATCCAAGCTCCTTTCTTACCTGCTTTAGAGCCAGGATGCTGAAACAACAGGGATTGAGGGAGACACCCTGTGTGTCTTCTTGAAGGGCATGCCTGGGACCAATGAGGAAAGTTGACTGCTGCCCAACCCCTCCGTGTGGGTTCCCTACTGACACTGGGAGCACAGCAATCCCTGCTACGTACGGGTTACAAGATCCGCCCAGGGGCCAGCAAGTTTGCCCCACGGGCGAACGGTTTTTGGCCCTGGATCTCACTAAATGCGCCGTGATCTCCACAGATTTCCATGAGACGTCCCAAGATTTTCCCCAAGATCAGGTGATCTCTGGCTAAAGAAGAGGTGTCTCTTCTTTGTCTTTTTCTGGCTGGTTGTGCGCTCAAGAGAGTCATCCTGAACGTTATCAATGGGTGCCACCTTCTCGTGCCTGGGGTGGCGCATTGCTTTTCCCTCCTGTTCCTGCCTTTCTCACTCCGTCCTTCGGGTTGAGTGTGAAAAACGCTTCAGCGGGCCTGCTCCTTCTGTTTTCAGGGCTCCCTTATTACCCCCACGTCAAAGATGTTGCGATTCCAGGGATTGACGTGGGAGACAAATTGTTGATTCCCTCCTGTTGTGCCTGGGAGTACTTCGACCACTGGAGCTACTGGACGTTGTGCACACTTCTGGAATGTGCCATCCCTAAGCCCCGAAGTGGCTCAAAGCAGTCTGGGCTGGGGAGGGCCATTTCCCCACACCACCGCCCCCAGAGCCTGGGTGATTGGTCACAGATGCATCAAGTTTTGGCCCCAGAAGACCAGAGCTGAGCCTGCCATATCAGAAGATTTGGGTGAGATCTCGCGAGGCCGGGCTCGCTATCTCCGAGGTGTGGATGAGTTCTTCCCGGGTCTGGAGAGAAACCTCATGAGCTGAGGATGACATATCGGGATGTATGGCTAGAGGTCTCCGGACGTGTGGGTGAGATCTCACGTGATTTGGACGGATCTGGTGAAATTTCCGTGAGAACTGGCTCGATATGGGTGAGATCTAAAAGCTTGGCTTGGCGTCACATGAGATTTCCCTCCCAAATCACGGAGGTACGGTGAAGGAAAGAGGTCTATTTTCTTTCATGTCGAGGGCCTTCTGAGGCTACTGCAGAGAGCATTAAGGTATTGAGAGCTGGGAAGAGCCCCCACGGGGGCTGCCTCTCTGCTCACCATCCTGCAATGGGGACCGTTGTTCCTTCTTTCCCCCTCCACTCTCCTGCTTCTCACACGTCTGGATGAGTGTGAGTCAGCATCCGCCTGGCCCACGTACCGGCCCTTCTTAACTGCTTTAGAGCCAGGATGCTGAAACAACGGGGATTTCGGTGTGAGGCACTTGGTGTCTTTCCAAGGGCCATGTCTGTGACAAATGAGGAAAGTGGAATTCTCGCCACCACTTCCATGCTGTGCCTTTCCGAAGGGCATTCCTGGGACGACGTAGGAAAACAGGAATCTGCCCGACACTTCCATCCGTATCAATCGCTTCCGTGAAGAAGCGTGCACCTGGCCCATCAGTGGTTCCGATGCCTTAGAGCCAGGATGCTGAAACACCAGGGATTGAGGGGTGAGAAACTTTGTGTCTCTCTCAAGGCATTCCTGGGCCCGATTAGGAAAGGACAATTCTGCCCAGCGCTTCCATGTGGACAAATCCCTTGGAGGAATAAGCATCCAGCTGGCCCACCGATGGTTTAGAGGCCGAAGGGCCAGGATGCTGACCAACATGGTTTGAGGTGGGAGACACACTGTGCCTTTCTCAAGGGCTGCCTGTGAACCATTAGGAAAGGAGAATTCCGCCCAACCCTTCCATGTGTATTCACTGTTTCCATTAGGAACACCAGCCATCCCTGCTCCAGAGGGCCTAAACGATCCAGCCAAGGACCAGGGAGTTTGCCACAGGTGCGAAGGATTTTCGGGCCTACGTCTCCAGAAATGGGCCGAGATCTCACGAGATTTGTATGAGATCTCCCCAGATTTTCCCCAAGATCATCTGATGTCTCGCTGAAGGAGAGGTATCGCTTCTTTTTCCTTTTCTGGGTGGTTTCGCCCTGAACAGAATCAGCCTTCATGTTTTGGGTGCGTGCTCACTTTTGGTGCTTAGGATGGCAAATGGCTTCCTCCTTCTCCTCCTGCTTTCCTCATTCCGTCCCTCGAGTTTCGTGTGCAGAGGTATTCACCAGGCCCGTTCATTCCGAATGCAGTCCTCCCTTATTCCCCAGTCCTCCCGCAGGACGTTGCGATACCAGGGATTTAGGTGGGAGACAGCTTCTTTCTTCCCTCACGTGGCGCCTGGGAGCAATTCTCAAAGCGCAGGTATTAGCAGTTCGGCCCCCATCTGGCCTAGGCCTTCCCTAACTGCCTAAGGGGTGCAAAGCCGGCTCTGCTGGCGAGTTCTAGTTCTCCACCCTCCCCCATCTTGTGACTGGGGGATTGGTGACAGACGCATCTGCGGTTGGCCTTAGATATCAGTGGCAGGGCCACAGATCCCACGAGGTCTGGCTGGCCATCCCAGGACGTTTGGCGGCAAAGCAAACGAGGTCTGGCTGGAAATCTCACGAGGTGGGGTTGGAAATCTCACGACGTTCGGCTGGAAATCCCAGGAGGTCGGGCTAGAAAGCTCACGAGGGTGGCCGGGAAACGCGCGACGTATGGCAGGCAAACTCACGAGGTTTGGTGGGAAAACTCATGCGCTTGGGCGGGGAAACTCACGAGGTTTGGCCGGGAAACTCACGGGCTTTGGCCGGGAAACTCACGCGGGTCGGCGGCAATTCTCAAGAGGGTTGTCGGGGAACGTCACAAGGGTTTTCGGGACATCTCCCGCGGTTCGGAGGGACATCTCCCGCGGTTTGGAGGGATAGCACCCCAGGTTTCCTGGCGTATCGGACGAGGCCCAGCGGGATACCTCACGATGTTTGGCGAGATCTCTCCCCAGGTTTGGGGGCTGTCTCGCCAGGGTTGGTGGGAGGCCTTCCCCGGTTTGGCCCGAAATCTCACCAGGTTGGCGGGATATCTCGCCATGTTTGCCTGGAAATCTCACCAGGGTTGGCGGGAAACCTCACCGGGTTGGGCGGGAAATCTCACGGGTTGGGCGGGAGATCTCACCTGATTTGGACCGAGTCTGGTGAGATTTCCATAAGATCTGGCGAGATTTCCCTGAGATCTCGCAAGAGCCGGGCTGTCACCTCAGCAGATTGATCCCCAAATCACCTGAGGTCCGGGGAAGGCAAGAGGTATAGATTCTTTCAACATTTCCGCGGTGTTGTGTGGCTAGTGCACTGAGCTTTAAGGTGTGGAGAGCCAGGGAAAGCGCCCACGGGCCTGCCTCCGTTCTCACCGTCCTGCGGTGGGCCCTTTGGCTTCTGGTTTCCCCTCCTGCTCTCCTGTGCCGGTCACCTCGCCGTGAGTGTGAAGGAGCTTTCCCCTGGCCCATTCATCCCGCATCCAAGCTCCTTTCTTACCTGCTTTAGAGCCAGGATGCTGAAACAACAGGGATTGAGGGAGACACCCTGTGTGTCTTCTTGAAGGGCATGCCTGGGACCAATGAGGAAAGTTGACTGCTGCCCAACCCCTCCGTGTGGGTTCCCTACTGACACTGGGAGCACAGCAATCCCTGCTACGTACGGGTTACAAGATCCGCCCAGGGGCCAGCAAGTTTGCCCCACGGGCGAACGGTTTTTGGCCCTGGATCTCACTAAATGCGCCGTGATCTCCACAGATTTCCATGAGACGTCCCAAGATTTTCCCCAAGATCAGGTGATCTCTGGCTAAAGAAGAGGTGTCTCTTCTTTGTCTTTTTCTGGCTGGTTGTGCGCTCAAGAGAGTCATCCTGAACGTTATCAATGGGTGCCACCTTCTCGTGCCTGGGGTGGCGCATTGCTTTTCCCTCCTGTTCCTGCCTTTCTCACTCCGTCCTTCGGGTTGAGTGTGAAAAACGCTTCAGCGGGCCTGCTCCTTCTGTTTTCAGGGCTCCCTTATTACCCCCACGTCAAAGATGTTGCGATTCCAGGGATTGACGTGGGAGACAAATTGTTGATTCCCTCCTGTTGTGCCTGGGAGTACTTCGACCACTGGAGCTACTGGACGTTGTGCACACTTCTGGAATGTGCCATCCCTAAGCCCCGAAGTGGCTCAAAGCAGTCTGGGCTGGGGAGGGCCATTTCCCCACACCACCGCCCCCAGAGCCTGGGTGATTGGTCACAGATGCATCAAGTTTTGGCCCCAGAAGACCAGAGCTGAGCCTGCCATATCAGAAGATTTGGGTGAGATCTCGCGAGGCCGGGCTCGCTATCTCCGAGGTGTGGATGAGTTCTTCCCGGGTCTGGAGAGAAACCTCATGAGCTGAGGATGAGATATCGGGATGTATGGCTAGAGGTCTCCGGACGTGTGGGTGAGATCTCACGTGATTTGGACGGATCTGGTGAAATTTCCGTGAGAACTGGCTCGATATGGGTGAGATCTAAAAGCTTGGCTTGGCGTCACATGAGATTTCCCTCCCAAATCACGGAGGTACGGTGAAGGAAAGAGGTCTATTTTCTTTCATGTCGAGGGCCTTCTGAGGCTACTGCAGAGAGCATTAAGGTATTGAGAGCTGGGAAGAGCCCCCACGGGGGCTGCCTCTCTGCTCACCATCCTGCAATGGGGACCGTTGTTCCTTCTTTCCCCCTCCACTCTCCTGCTTCTCACACGTCTGGATGAGTGTGAGTCAGCATCCGCCTGGCCCACGTACCGGCCCTTCTTAACTGCTTTAGAGCCAGGATGCTGAAACAACGGGGATTTCGGTGTGAGGCACTTGGTGTCTTTCCAAGGGCCATGTCTGTGACAAATGAGGAAAGTGGAATTCTCGCCACCACTTCCATGCTGTGCCTTTCCGAAGGGCATTCCTGGGACGACGTAGGAAAACAGGAATCTGCCCGACACTTCCATCCGTATCAATCGCTTCCGTGAAGAAGCGTGCACCTGGCCCATCAGTGGTTCCGATGCCTTAGAGCCAGGATGCTGAAACACCAGGGATTGAGGGGTGAGAAACTTTGTGTCTCTCTCAAGGCATTCCTGGGCCCGATTAGGAAAGGACAATTCTGCCCAGCGCTTCCATGTGGACAAATCCCTTGGAGGAATAAGCATCCAGCTGGCCCACCGATGGTTTAGAGGCCGAAGGGCCAGGATGCTGACCAACATGGTTTGAGGTGGGAGACACACTGTGCCTTTCTCAAGGGCTGCCTGTGAACCATTAGGAAAGGAGAATTCCGCCCAACCCTTCCATGTGTATTCACTGTTTCCATTAGGAACACCAGCCATCCCTGCTCCAGAGGGCCTAAACGATCCAGCCAAGGACCAGGGAGTTTGCCACAGGTGCGAAGGATTTTCGGGCCTACGTCTCCAGAAATGGGCCGAGATCTCACGAGATTTGTATGAGATCTCCCCAGATTTTCCCCAAGATCATCTGATGTCTCGCTGAAGGAGAGGTATCGCTTCTTTTTCCTTTTCTGGGTGGTTTCGCCCTGAACAGAATCAGCCTTCATGTTTTGGGTGCGTGCTCACTTTTGGTGCTTAGGATGGCAAATGGCTTCCTCCTTCTCCTCCTGCTTTCCTCATTCCGTCCCTCGAGTTTCGTGTGCAGAGGTATTCACCAGGCCCGTTCATTCCGAATGCAGTCCTCCCTTATTCCCCAGTCCTCCCGCAGGACGTTGCGATACCAGGGATTTAGGTGGGAGACAGCTTCTTTCTTCCCTCACGTGGCGCCTGGGAGCAATTCTCAAAGCGCAGGTATTAGCAGTTCGGCCCCCATCTGGCCTAGGCCTTCCCTAACTGCCTAAGGGGTGCAAAGCCGGCTCTGCTGGCGAGTTCTAGTTCTCCACCCTCCCCCATCTTGTGACTGGGGGATTGGTGACAGACGCATCTGCGGTTGGCCTTAGATATCAGTGGCAGGGCCACAGATCCCACGAGGTCTGGCTGGCCATCCCAGGACGTTTGGCGGCAAAGCAAACGAGGTCTGGCTGGAAATCTCACGAGGTGGGGTTGGAAATCTCACGACGTTCGGCTGGAAATCCCAGGAGGTCGGGCTAGAAAGCTCACGAGGGTGGCCGGGAAACGCGCGACGTATGGCAGGCAAACTCACGAGGTTTGGTGGGAAAACTCATGCGCTTGGGCGGGGAAACTCACGAGGTTTGGCCGGGAAACTCACGGGCTTTGGCCGGGAAACTCACGCGGGTCGGCGGCAATTCTCAAGAGGGTTGTCGGGGAACGTCACAAGGGTTTTCGGGACATCTCCCGCGGTTCGGAGGGACATCTCCCGCGGTTTGGAGGGATAGCACCCCAGGTTTCCTGGCGTATCGGACGAGGCCCAGCGGGATACCTCACGATGTTTGGCGAGATCTCTCCCCAGGTTTGGGGGCTGTCTCGCCAGGGTTGGTGGGAGGCCTTCCCCGGTTTGGCCCGAAATCTCACCAGGTTGGCGGGATATCTCGCCATGTTTGCCTGGAAATCTCACCAGGGTTGGCGGGAAACCTCACCGGGTTGGGCGGGAAATCTCACGGGTTGGGCGGGAGATCTCACCTGATTTGGACCGAGTCTGGTGAGATTTCCATAAGATCTGGCGAGATTTCCCTGAGATCTCGCAAGAGCCGGGCTGTCACCTCAGCAGATTGATCCCCAAATCACCTGAGGTCCGGGGAAGGCAAGAGGTATAGATTCTTTCAACATTTCCGCGGTGTTGTGTGGCTAGTGCACTGAGCTTTAAGGTGTGGAGAGCCAGGGAAAGCGCCCACGGGCCTGCCTCCGTTCTCACCGTCCTGCGGTGGGCCCTTTGGCTTCTGGTTTCCCCTCCTGCTCTCCTGTGCCGGTCACCTCGCCGTGAGTGTGAAGGAGCTTTCCCCTGGCCCATTCATCCCGCATCCAAGCTCCTTTCTTACCTGCTTTAGAGCCAGGATGCTGAAACAACAGGGATTGAGGGAGACACCCTGTGTGTCTTCTTGAAGGGCATGCCTGGGACCAATGAGGAAAGTTGACTGCTGCCCAACCCCTCCGTGTGGGTTCCCTACTGACACTGGGAGCACAGCAATCCCTGCTACGTACGGGTTACAAGATCCGCCCAGGGGCCAGCAAGTTTGCCCCACGGGCGAACGGTTTTTGGCCCTGGATCTCACTAAATGCGCCGTGATCTCCACAGATTTCCATGAGACGTCCCAAGATTTTCCCCAAGATCAGGTGATCTCTGGCTAAAGAAGAGGTGTCTCTTCTTTGTCTTTTTCTGGCTGGTTGTGCGCTCAAGAGAGTCATCCTGAACGTTATCAATGGGTGCCACCTTCTCGTGCCTGGGGTGGCGCATTGCTTTTCCCTCCTGTTCCTGCCTTTCTCACTCCGTCCTTCGGGTTGAGTGTGAAAAACGCTTCAGCGGGCCTGCTCCTTCTGTTTTCAGGGCTCCCTTATTACCCCCACGTCAAAGATGTTGCGATTCCAGGGATTGACGTGGGAGACAAATTGTTGATTCCCTCCTGTTGTGCCTGGGAGTACTTCGACCACTGGAGCTACTGGACGTTGTGCACACTTCTGGAATGTGCCATCCCTAAGCCCCGAAGTGGCTCAAAGCAGTCTGGGCTGGGGAGGGCCATTTCCCCACACCACCGCCCCCAGAGCCTGGGTGATTGGTCACAGATGCATCAAGTTTTGGCCCCAGAAGACCAGAGCTGAGCCTGCCATATCAGAAGATTTGGGTGAGATCTCGCGAGGCCGGGCTCGCTATCTCCGAGGTGTGGATGAGTTCTTCCCGGGTCTGGAGAGAAACCTCATGAGCTGAGGATGAGATATCGGGATGTATGGCTAGAGGTCTCCGGACGTGTGGGTGAGATCTCACGTGATTTGGACGGATCTGGTGAAATTTCCGTGAGAACTGGCTCGATATGGGTGAGATCTAAAAGCTTGGCTTGGCGTCACATGAGATTTCCCTCCCAAATCACGGAGGTACGGTGAAGGAAAGAGGTCTATTTTCTTTCATGTCGAGGGCCTTCTGAGGCTACTGCAGAGAGCATTAAGGTATTGAGAGCTGGGAAGAGCCCCCACGGGGGCTGCCTCTCTGCTCACCATCCTGCAATGGGGACCGTTGTTCCTTCTTTCCCCCTCCACTCTCCTGCTTCTCACACGTCTGGATGAGTGTGAGTCAGCATCCGCCTGGCCCACGTACCGGCCCTTCTTAACTGCTTTAGAGCCAGGATGCTGAAACAACGGGGATTTCGGTGTGAGGCACTTGGTGTCTTTCCAAGGGCCATGTCTGTGACAAATGAGGAAAGTGGAATTCTCGCCACCACTTCCATGCTGTGCCTTTCCGAAGGGCATTCCTGGGACGACGTAGGAAAACAGGAATCTGCCCGACACTTCCATCCGTATCAATCGCTTCCGTGAAGAAGCGTGCACCTGGCCCATCAGTGGTTCCGATGCCTTAGAGCCAGGATGCTGAAACACCAGGGATTGAGGGGTGAGAAACTTTGTGTCTCTCTCAAGGCATTCCTGGGCCCGATTAGGAAAGGACAATTCTGCCCAGCGCTTCCATGTGGACAAATCCCTTGGAGGAATAAGCATCCAGCTGGCCCACCGATGGTTTAGAGGCCGAAGGGCCAGGATGCTGACCAACATGGTTTGAGGTGGGAGACACACTGTGCCTTTCTCAAGGGCTGCCTGTGAACCATTAGGAAAGGAGAATTCCGCCCAACCCTTCCATGTGTATTCACTGTTTCCATTAGGAACACCAGCCATCCCTGCTCCAGAGGGCCTAAACGATCCAGCCAAGGACCAGGGAGTTTGCCACAGGTGCGAAGGATTTTCGGGCCTACGTCTCCAGAAATGGGCCGAGATCTCACGAGATTTGTATGAGATCTCCCCAGATTTTCCCCAAGATCATCTGATGTCTCGCTGAAGGAGAGGTATCGCTTCTTTTTCCTTTTCTGGGTGGTTTCGCCCTGAACAGAATCAGCCTTCATGTTTTGGGTGCGTGCTCACTTTTGGTGCTTAGGATGGCAAATGGCTTCCTCCTTCTCCTCCTGCTTTCCTCATTCCGTCCCTCGAGTTTCGTGTGCAGAGGTATTCACCAGGCCCGTTCATTCCGAATGCAGTCCTCCCTTATTCCCCAGTCCTCCCGCAGGACGTTGCGATACCAGGGATTTAGGTGGGAGACAGCTTCTTTCTTCCCTCACGTGGCGCCTGGGAGCAATTCTCAAAGCGCAGGTATTAGCAGTTCGGCCCCCATCTGGCCTAGGCCTTCCCTAACTGCCTAAGGGGTGCAAAGCCGGCTCTGCTGGCGAGTTCTAGTTCTCCACCCTCCCCCATCTTGTGACTGGGGGATTGGTGACAGACGCATCTGCGGTTGGCCTTAGATATCAGTGGCAGGGCCACAGATCCCACGAGGTCTGGCTGGCCATCCCAGGACGTTTGGCGGCAAAGCAAACGAGGTCTGGCTGGAAATCTCACGAGGTGGGGTTGGAAATCTCACGACGTTCGGCTGGAAATCCCAGGAGGTCGGGCTAGAAAGCTCACGAGGGTGGCCGGGAAACGCGCGACGTATGGCAGGCAAACTCACGAGGTTTGGTGGGAAAACTCATGCGCTTGGGCGGGGAAACTCACGAGGTTTGGCCGGGAAACTCACGGGCTTTGGCCGGGAAACTCACGCGGGTCGGCGGCAATTCTCAAGAGGGTTGTCGGGGAACGTCACAAGGGTTTTCGGGACATCTCCCGCGGTTCGGAGGGACATCTCCCGCGGTTTGGAGGGATAGCACCCCAGGTTTCCTGGCGTATCGGACGAGGCCCAGCGGGATACCTCACGATGTTTGGCGAGATCTCTCCCCAGGTTTGGGGGCTGTCTCGCCAGGGTTGGTGGGAGGCCTTCCCCGGTTTGGCCCGAAATCTCACCAGGTTGGCGGGATATCTCGCCATGTTTGCCTGGAAATCTCACCAGGGTTGGCGGGAAACCTCACCGGGTTGGGCGGGAAATCTCACGGGTTCGGCGGGAGATCTCACCTGATTTGGACCGAGTCTGGTGAGATTTCCATAAGATCTGGCGAGATTTCCCTGAGATCTCGCAAGAGCCGGGCTGTCACCTCAGCAGATTGATCCCCAAATCACCTGAGGTCCGGGGAAGGCAAGAGGTATAGATTCTTTCAACATTTCCGCGGTGTTGTGTGGCTAGTGCACTGAGCTTTAAGGTGTGGAGAGCCAGGGAAAGCGCCCACGGGCCTGCCTCCGTTCTCACCGTCCTGCGGTGGGCCCTTTGGCTTCTGGTTTCCCCTCCTGCTCTCCTGTGCCGGTCACCTCGCCGTGAGTGTGAAGGAGCTTTCCCCTGGCCCATTCATCCCGCATCCAAGCTCCTTTCTTACCTGCTTTAGAGCCAGGATGCTGAAACAACAGGGATTGAGGGAGACACCCTGTGTGTCTTCTTGAAGGGCATGCCTGGGACCAATGAGGAAAGTTGACTGCTGCCCAACCCCTCCGTGTGGGTTCCCTACTGACACTGGGAGCACAGCAATCCCTGCTACGTACGGGTTACAAGATCCGCCCAGGGGCCAGCAAGTTTGCCCCACGGGCGAACGGTTTTTGGCCCTGGATCTCACTAAATGCGCCGTGATCTCCACAGATTTCCATGAGACGTCCCAAGATTTTCCCCAAGATCAGGTGATCTCTGGCTAAAGAAGAGGTGTCTCTTCTTTGTCTTTTTCTGGCTGGTTGTGCGCTCAAGAGAGTCATCCTGAACGTTATCAATGGGTGCCACCTTCTCGTGCCTGGGGTGGCGCATTGCTTTTCCCTCCTGTTCCTGCCTTTCTCACTCCGTCCTTCGGGTTGAGTGTGAAAAACGCTTCAGCGGGCCTGCTCCTTCTGTTTTCAGGGCTCCCTTATTACCCCCACGTCAAAGATGTTGCGATTCCAGGGATTGACGTGGGAGACAAATTGTTGATTCCCTCCTGTTGTGCCTGGGAGTACTTCGACCACTGGAGCTACTGGACGTTGTGCACACTTCTGGAATGTGCCATCCCTAAGCCCCGAAGTGGCTCAAAGCAGTCTGGGCTGGGGAGGGCCATTTCCCCACACCACCGCCCCCAGAGCCTGGGTGATTGGTCACAGATGCATCAAGTTTTGGCCCCAGAAGACCAGAGCTGAGCCTGACATATCAGAAGATTTGGGTGAGATCTCGCGAGGCCGGGCTCGCTATCTCCGAGGTGTGGATGAGTTCTTCCCGGGTCTGGAGAGAAACCTCATGAGCTGAGGATGAGATATCGGGATGTATGGCTAGAGGTCTCCGGACGTGTGGGTGAGATCTCACGTGATTTGGACGGATCTGGTGAAATTTCCGTGAGAACTGGCTCGATATGGGTGAGATCTAAAAGCTTGGCTTGGCGTCACATGAGATTTCCCTCCCAAATCACGGAGGTACGGTGAAGGAAAGAGGTCTATTTTCTTTCATGTCGAGGGCCTTCTGAGGCTACTGCAGAGAGCATTAAGGTATTGAGAGCTGGGAAGAGCCCCCACGGGGGCTGCCTCTCTGCTCACCATCCTGCAATGGGGACCGTTGTTCCTTCTTTCCCCCTCCACTCTCCTGCTTCTCACACGTCTGGATGAGTGTGAGTCAGCATCCGCCTGGCCCACGTACCGGCCCTTCTTAACTGCTTTAGAGCCAGGATGCTGAAACAACGGGGATTTCGGTGTGAGGCACTTGGTGTCTTTCCAAGGGCCATGTCTGTGACAAATGAGGAAAGTGGAATTCTCGCCACCACTTCCATGCTGTGCCTTTCCGAAGGGCATTCCTGGGACGACGTAGGAAAACAGGAATCTGCCCGACACTTCCATCCGTATCAATCGCTTCCGTGAAGAAGCGTGCACCTGGCCCATCAGTGGTTCCGATGCCTTAGAGCCAGGATGCTGAAACACCAGGGATTGAGGGGTGAGAAACTTTGTGTCTCTCTCAAGGCATTCCTGGGCCCGATTAGGAAAGGACAATTCTGCCCAGCGCTTCCATGTGGACAAATCCCTTGGAGGAATAAGCATCCAGCTGGCCCACCGATGGTTTAGAGGCCGAAGGGCCAGGATGCTGACCAACATGGTTTGAGGTGGGAGACACACTGTGCCTTTCTCAAGGGCTGCCTGTGAACCATTAGGAAAGGAGAATTCCGCCCAACCCTTCCATGTGTATTCACTGTTTCCATTAGGAACACCAGCCATCCCTGCTCCAGAGGGCCTAAACGATCCAGCCAAGGACCAGGGAGTTTGCCACAGGTGCGAAGGATTTTCGGGCCTACGTCTCCAGAAATGGGCCGAGATCTCACGAGATTTGTATGAGATCTCCCCAGATTTTCCCCAAGATCATCTGATGTCTCGCTGAAGGAGAGGTATCGCTTCTTTTTCCTTTTCTGGGTGGTTTCGCCCTGAACAGAATCAGCCTTCATGTTTTGGGTGCGTGCTCACTTTTGGTGCTTAGGATGGCAAATGGCTTCCTCCTTCTCCTCCTGCTTTCCTCATTCCGTCCCTCGAGTTTCGTGTGCAGAGGTATTCACCAGGCCCGTTCATTCCGAATGCAGTCCTCCCTTATTCCCCAGTCCTCCCGCAGGACGTTGCGATACCAGGGATTTAGGTGGGAGACAGCTTCTTTCTTCCCTCACGTGGCGCCTGGGAGCAATTCTCAAAGCGCAGGTATTAGCAGTTCGGCCCCCATCTGGCCTAGGCCTTCCCTAACTGCCTAAGGGGTGCAAAGCCGGCTCTGCTGGCGAGTTCTAGTTCTCCACCCTCCCCCATCTTGTGACTGGGGGATTGGTGACAGACGCATCTGCGGTTGGCCTTAGATATCAGTGGCAGGGCCACAGATCCCACGAGGTCTGGCTGGCCATCCCAGGACGTTTGGCGGCAAAGCAAACGAGGTCTGGCTGGAAATCTCACGAGGTGGGGTTGGAAATCTCACGACGTTCGGCTGGAAATCCCAGGAGGTCGGGCTAGAAAGCTCACGAGGGTGGCCGGGAAACGCGCGACGTATGGCAGGCAAACTCACGAGGTTTGGTGGGAAAACTCATGCGCTTGGGCGGGGAAACTCACGAGGTTTGGCCGGGAAACTCACGGGCTTTGGCCGGGAAACTCACGCGGGTCGGCGGCAATTCTCAAGAGGGTTGTCGGGGAACGTCACAAGGGTTTTCGGGACATCTCCCGCGGTTCGGAGGGACATCTCCCGCGGTTTGGAGGGATAGCACCCCAGGTTTCCTGGCGTATCGGACGAGGCCCAGCGGGATACCTCACGATGTTTGGCGAGATCTCTCCCCAGGTTTGGGGGCTGTCTCGCCAGGGTTGGTGGGAGGCCTTCCCCGGTTTGGCCCGAAATCTCACCAGGTTGGCGGGATATCTCGCCATGTTTGCCTGGAAATCTCACCAGGGTTGGCGGGAAACCTCACCGGGTTGGGCGGGAAATCTCACGGGTTGGGCGGGAGATCTCACCTGATTTGGACCGAGTCTGGTGAGATTTCCATAAGATCTGGCGAGATTTCCCTGAGATCTCGCAAGAGCCGGGCTGTCACCTCAGCAGATTGATCCCCAAATCACCTGAGGTCCGGGGAAGGCAAGAGGTATAGATTCTTTCAACATTTCCGCGGTGTTGTGTGGCTAGTGCACTGAGCTTTAAGGTGTGGAGAGCCAGGGAAAGCGCCCACGGGCCTGCCTCCGTTCTCACCGTCCTGCGGTGGGCCCTTTGGCTTCTGGTTTCCCCTCCTGCTCTCCTGTGCCGGTCACCTCGCCGTGAGTGTGAAGGAGCTTTCCCCTGGCCCATTCATCCCGCATCCAAGCTCCTTTCTTACCTGCTTTAGAGCCAGGATGCTGAAACAACAGGGATTGAGGGAGACACCCTGTGTGTCTTCTTGAAGGGCATGCCTGGGACCAATGAGGAAAGTTGACTGCTGCCCAACCCCTCCGTGTGGGTTCCCTACTGACACTGGGAGCACAGCAATCCCTGCTACGTACGGGTTACAAGATCCGCCCAGGGGCCAGCAAGTTTGCCCCACGGGCGAACGGTTTTTGGCCCTGGATCTCACTAAATGCGCCGTGATCTCCACAGATTTCCATGAGACGTCCCAAGATTTTCCCCAAGATCAGGTGATCTCTGGCTAAAGAAGAGGTGTCTCTTCTTTGTCTTTTTCTGGCTGGTTGTGCGCTCAAGAGAGTCATCCTGAACGTTATCAATGGGTGCCACCTTCTCGTGCCTGGGGTGGCGCATTGCTTTTCCCTCCTGTTCCTGCCTTTCTC